>NC_073692.1:371508812-371618197 GCF_029784155.1 Uranotaenia lowii | reverse complement strand
ATTCTTACATCTTAGTACGGAACTCTTACAGTTTTTAGACATATGGTTGTACCTAAGACATTTAAAACAGATAACGGGACGTGGTATAAATGGTTCGACTCGATTAATCACAGAAAACATACGTACAAACCTTGGCAATACATTGCTCCTGAACACTATACCTACTCTGTTGGTTTTGATTTTTTCTTCGTTGAATTTCCTTGTCATTCTAAACACAGATTCCACTTTGACATCACTTATCACGTTCTCAAAAATTTCATTTATTTCCAATTCTATTGGAATATCACGAAGAACTCCCGTTACGGTGACGAATTTTTTAGGAATGTAAGCTTTATAACCTTTTAGATGTAAACTTTGACAGTCAGCCAGTCTGTTGGCATCTTTCATGTTTCCAACATATACAGTAGCTTTGTTGCGTCCGGTCTTTTTAATATCGTCGATACATTTATCAAATCCTATTTGGTTAAGTAGTATTCCTATTTGTAATCTATTGACGTATTTTCTGTTGTCTAAGTCAGTATTTTCTATGATTACTCTGTAAGGTCTACTATCGTCGTCACAATAACTAAATCTTTGGTATATTCTCTTTGGTTCTGGTTTATTTTGACTTACTTGTTCTGGTTGTTCATTTGGTTTATTGGAATTATCTACCATCTCTTGGTCGTCTGGGATATGCTTTGGTTTGAGGTTAACATTCTCACCTGTAGCCGCTGCCCCCACGGGGGCAGCTTTGTTTATGTTCATACCACTCAATAAAATATATTTTTTAACAGCACTCTTATAAATATGATGACGAACAAAAGATAGTACGGATCAAAATTGGTTAATTCTAGTAATAAATAGCACAGTCACAGCTTAAATCTACTAAAATTGGCAACACACGTCTAGTCAGTTCAAAACCGCTGAGTCAAGTCAATGTTAACACCTGAAAATTTTCTCGTATTCCAATTTTCGCAATTTTCGAGTAATACTTTCTTAAAGTGTGCTAACGCTTCAAACGACTTTCATAATCATCATCATTTTTCCATCATCATGATTATTTTTCTCATTTTTCTCCATCCTTTTTCTCACCAGTTCTCGCCGCATGCATTGCAGTTTTGTTCGATATCATTGGCGGAGGAGTTATTTCATGCTTGTTTTTATCCGTGAAAAAGGTAAAAATCTTTCGATTTTAATCCCCTAACACCGTATTAGCACTAACGGGACTTCTACGTAAAATGAGCAGATCTAGGGCCAACAAATATCAGCAAGTCAGCAAGAATGTGAGTATCCCAAATGTGTTCGGATTTGTCTTCATGTTGCGACAGAAGAAACCGGAAAATGGACCCACCTGATCAAACTTGAACTTTCATTTTTTATCATTTTGGATGCTTCTCGATACGAGTTATCAGAAAAATTGTTAAGCTGTATGTTGTTATGTTAACCATATCGCTTTTCTTTAGATAGGAAGACTTTTTTTTAAATCAATTTAAGTAGGTTCCAACCTTATTCTCATTTTATATTTCAATCCTATTTCGGCCACCAGGAACAACGTCAAGAATATCGCAACTTTCGAGTAGTGTTCATGTACTGTATCCTGATCATTCTGCTTCCGGTTGCATCCTTCTTTGGCAGCAAGTACTTCCTGTTTGACGGTTTGCTGAAGCTGGATCCGGTCACCAGCAATATCTATTCGGCCGTATCAGCCGTCATTGCCCTGCACATAGCTCTAGGGCTGTACATCTATCGGGCTTACTTCGATAACGGAGGCGCTTCGGCTGCACCATCACCAGTGGCTTCCGGCTATCAGAAGCTGCCACGAAAGCAAGATTAGAAAGTTTACTGTTGCAACTGACCCATTTTTCTTCGTCATCATCCTTTTTAGTTTTTTCAACATTCCATTATCATCAAAAAATAGTTTAAATAAGACATAAAAATGGACAAAATAGAATTGACAAAGGGTCAGACTGTGCTGCTAGAGCTGGAAGGCGAATGTGTCATCGGAGAGGTTCTCCATATAGGTTCGAAAGGATCCTTCATTAGGTTGAAGAACGTACGTGATTTCCAGTCGAACAATCCCATAGCTGGGAATCAGGATTATTACAAATCGGAAATCAGGAACATCAAAGTTGTAGAAGATTTTGACACAGCCAGTCAAGTGGGAGAAGAGTCACGCGCTGGGAATTCTGTAGTATCGTCGGTGTGTCCAGAATCAGTCATTCGAATAAATTTGGAGGACGTTCAGGAAATCAATGATAAAATAGATGATCACATATTTATTCATCAAACGGATGCAAAATACCACGATGCTATCCGTTATCTCAAAACTCAGAAGCACCTGGCAGTGGCGATGGAGGAGATCGCTGGAGGACGCCATGCTTCTTCCCCATCGCTGTTGTCCATAGCTACCCCAGAGCAAATATATGTGTTCGACATCATGTGGATGGGTATCACAAACGATATGAAAGTTTTGCTCGCGAGTCCCAAGATTCGACGGATAGTACACAACGCTCGCTTGATTGGAGATGTCCTCAAACATCGCTACGGAGCGCCATTAGGACGTTGTTTCGATATTTTGGTTGCCCACATATCGACGGTCAGCAACTACGACGAACAACGGGAAATGAGCGTGCACGAGTGCTTGGCCAAGTACCTGAATCTACCAAACAACTTTTTCGATTCAAGTGTAAGAATTTCAAACCTTTTTTTAAGTTCAAACGAGCATTAAACTTATTTTCTTTTTTCCAGATCAACTTTAAAAATAGACCCCTGAACGAAGGGCAGCGTAAGGCGGCCGCCAAAAATGTGGCTTTCCTGCACACCTTAGAGGATCATTTTATCCACGAAGTTATGCTGGAACCTTTCTATCGTAGCTCGGAACGTTACGGGGCTAGTTTGGCTCGGTACGATGAACACGTCGATAGTATTATTCAACTGTCCAAACCGCGAAACGAAGATCTCCATGATGTCGAACGATTCCAGCTGAACATACGAAATGACGTAACTGGCGGGGACGACGATGAAGGAGACAGCAGCACAGTACTCAGCTAAGGAAACCAAAGTCCCATTTGTCACAGGTAACTTTGAAATTCTTGATTGTTTTGCCGAATTTTTTGCAGCATTTTCGATAACTGCTATGAATACTTAAGTTTGCCCTTCCCCAAAATTGGTTTGGTAAGAGAAGAATGTGTAGAATGTCCAATACCTTTGTCAAAAGTGCTTACAAAATGTGAAAAGCAGAAAACTGCTTGCACGGGATTTTTATGTCCTTGTGCCATTACTTCAAGAACCTAATATGAAATAAGTCGTGTAAGGATAAACTTGTTTTGAAATTGAATGGTTTATGTGTTTTTTCGATGACAGTCATATGTGCCTTCACAAATAGTGGATTAGGGGTTACGAATACTTCGTAAATTGATTTTTTTTCTATCGAAGCGATTTTTTAATCGATGCTTGCGTTCGTAAATTTTAATGCAAAGACTATAGAAGGTGATTTGACATCTACCAAAAAAAATCGATCGAATAATGCATCACCGGAAAAAATAAATTTATGAAAGTTAAAGTTCCTATGTCGATTATTCGACGCATAGGGCCGAAATTAAAGATTTGAACAGTTAACTATCCAATCCAAAAGATCCAACTTGTCGATTTTACGCGCTGACTAGATGCAGAGTGTTTTTTACGATAGGTTAAGCCATCATTGAAGGCGTCGAAGAGCGTACGTTTCGGAGTTTCGCTAGACACGTTCAAGGCAGTAGCACTACCGTAGCAGTGCGTATCCTGAATGGGAGCTTGATACACAAGTCATTCACAAAAATTATTTACAACAGAGATCCGAGGTGACTTCTTTGTGTGGTACTCCAGATTGAGTGTCAAATATTCTTGATCGCGAATTTTTGTGAAAGTCTGACGGAAAACTTATTCGATCTATCTTCGCAACGAGAATCCTGGCAAAGCACGACCAAACATACTACTGAAATCATTATCAACATTAGCTTATTTTTGACGTTTCGGATCACAGGGACAAAGAACTAAACTATAATTCAAATAGTTAAGTGAAACATTTATTTTTTTTTTGTATTTCTAAATTATCAAGAGTCTACTACAATTGATGCTTTGTTATGCTTGATGCAACTTCTTTTAGTTTTCTGTTGTTCTCCTTCAGTGTTCCGAAGAAAAACGCGGTGTAGTTTACACTTTCGGCCAAGACCTTCTAGGAGAAAAAAGTAATTTGTTGGTATAGTTTTTACTGCGCTATGTTCACCCTTCAAGGATTGAAATTACGGATGATTTGGTAAAATCGTATTTTTAAGGAAAAAAAACAGACGCAAAAAATAAGTTCCCTTTTAGAACGATTTTTGTTTATTTAGCTTCCACGGTTCATTGGCACCTCTCCTCTTTACTCTAATTTTCTGGGCTCCTCTCAAACAGTTTCGTTAGCTAGTATAGTTTTTATGAGTCAGGAATACCCCAAACCGGGATGTATTCCTTATGAAAGGGAAATATGTAGGTCGCTAAAATAATTTTTCAAAATTTGTGGTATCTGCATAGCAATATAGAAAAAAATGAAAAGAACCCCCATTTTCAAAACCTTAACTGTTGATGATAGCATTGAGGACTGGTTGAAACACGAAATCTATCCGGTCATTTCGTCATCCTCCTTTTTATCTGCTTCCTGGGTCGTGGTAGAGGCTCCATTTTCTTCCTTGCTGTCGCCGGCCTTTTCCACCGCAGTTGTTTTGCTCTTCTCGGCGTCTGGGCTGGTGGCCTTCTTGTGGGCATTCTCGAGTGCCTTCACAAACTGTTCCAGGTCTCCGCTGTTGGCCGCGGCCACTGCTTCTTCGCTCAGCCTGAACTGCGAGACCACAGGGCCCAGTTGACCGGATTGCAGGGCATTAGAGAACATAGACAGGGCTTGCTGAAACTGGGGCGACGCTAGGGTTTCCTTCAGTTGCTGTTTCTTGTTTTCATCGCCTTCGATCTGGGGCAGGTGTTCGATCAGGGCATCTACTTTCTCTTGATCCGTCATGACCGATGCGAGGCAGTCCGAGTTCACAGTAGTAGAAAGATCGACATTGCGCCTTTGACCGGCACCGGCAGCGGCAGGGCTCATTCCGGCCAGGTAGTTCTGCAGGTCGGCCAATCTGACTCGGTTGCCTCCTGCGGCGGCTGCACCGATTCCTTCTCCGGAGCCATTACCTCCGATGGGCGTGGCGGCTGCAGCTGCGGTGGTAGTAGTCTTGGATGAATCGGAAGCATTCTTACGGGGAGCACGCGGAGTTGAAGGCGAGTTGGAGGCCGCTGTTGGTGTGGTGGCTGCTGTGCTGCCATTGCCCGCATTGCTCGATGATAGGGTGCTGCGGCTGGACGGGGTGGTAGCACTGGTACGGCTGCTGGAGTTGCCGGACGAAGAACGACTACGTTAGAAAATGACAGGCGATGAGTTTAGGTGCTTTGTTTAAAAAACATCATTGAAATCGTTTCAATTGTATATGACCATGAGCTAAACTCGTGTCAGGCATAAGCACTGGCACAAAGAACTACACGCTTTAGGAATAATCCAAAAAACGGATTGCTGTCTGCTATCCCATTAACAACCTGATCTTTCAGTGAAGCTTCGTTGAACGTCGCTGAAATGAGTGGATGCGGGCATGGGGAGAAAATGGGATGCCCGAAAGATTGGAAAATGGCTGCCACAGACCAAATTATTTGAGGAAATTATATTCACCAAGTTATGTCGTGAGGCGGCGGCTAAAAATAATCCTATGCTTGGTACAAGATCACATGCCAAATGGGGGCTAGATCGGATCACGGTGAGGGGTCGCTCAACGAACCTGCAGTTTGTATGGTTTTTTTAAACCCTGAATTATGACAAATATTTCATCCGAAGACTGCATTTCGATAAGAGTTATGATAAAGTCAATATGTCAGTTTCATCTTAGCCTTCGTTGGATTCGGACGTTTGGCAACGCGCTCGGCATCCACATTCAAAAGGCAAAAGTTCGTTTTTATGGAAGAAGAAGAAGCTGAAAGTGTGAACCGTTGAGATGAGCCCCTCACCAGGAGGACAACAGGATAGGACCATACCAGATTGGATGGATCCTGGAAATCATTATGAAAGAGTTAGTTATTTGTATCTTCAAGCAAAACAAGGATTTGATCTTCCCAATAATCCGTTTGTTATTGGGAGATCTATTGAGCAACACGTGGGACAAATTGAAGGTGGCTATTTCGAAAGAAATAAAAAGAGATATGTACTGAGAATCAGAAACAAAGAGCAAGCCAGAAAGCTACTTGACCTTGAGGTTCTCATGGATGGAACACCAATAGCAATTGGCTACCATCCCGAGTTGAATTTTCGGAAATTTGTTGTCGTGTGCAGTGAGGTCGAAGGTATGACCGACGACGAGCTGCTCAAAGAACTTTTACCGCAAAAAATAACAGCTGTCCGTCGTATTACCAAAAAAACAACTACAGGAATAATTGGGACTTCCACTTTAATTCTAACGATTAACTCGACAGTGGTGCCAGAATTCATTACCTTCGGCTTCATTCGTTTACGAACACGAATCTACTATCCTCAGCCACTAATTTGTCGACATTGCCTTCAATATGGACATCCGAAAAATAAATGTCTGAACGAGAAAGCGTGTATCGTGTGTTCCGGTAATCACAGCAGCGATCTATGCACCGCCCAAGGTAAACACTGTAAGAATTGTAAAGCCGACCACTCTCCGCTTGACCGTAACTGTCCTGTCTACATGTACGAAACAGCAGTGCTGAAAATAAAAACAGAAAAGAATATCTCACTAGCCGCCGCTCGCAAAATTGCAGAAACACCCTGTACCATCAGCTACGCAGCAGTTGTTAAAAACCAGCACGAAGTCTACAACCAAGAAAAAAGAAAACAGCATCCGAAAAAACAAACACCGAATGATTTAACAGAACAACAGGCAATCCAGAAAAGAGCACATCACCCGACAGAAGAAACAACTCCAGCTAAAAACCTGACTGCTTCACCACCCAGCAAAAAATTGACCCCTCAACCATCTACGCAAGCAACGGAAGATGGAATTGAAGACACGCCACAAAAGGAGAGTGGCAAAATGACCATCGATGCACTAGTGCAGAAATCTTCTATTATTATAAGTTCCCCTTCTACCCAAATCCCTCCCAATCCCCCTTTAAATCCTTTCCAACCTCCCATTAGATCTAAATTCAAATATGACCATCGGCACATAAAACCTTGTAAAAAGTGAAAGGCCTAATAAATAGTATTAATAAATTTAAAAAAAAAAAAAAAAAGTCAATATGTTCGACCTCCCCGACTCATTAACAGTGATGGATACCACCCTTAAAAAAGTTAGCCCATGTTTGAAACCTAACAACTTCCTAAGATTCTACTCACCTCATCGATCCGAGCAGACTGCTCAGACCACCCATTTGGCCAACGCCGCCAAACAACTGCATCAGCTGTTGCTGGGACATGTTCTGCATCAGATACTGCAAATCGCCGTTATCGCTGCCACCTCCCCGGCCCGATCCCCCCAGACTGTTGGTGGACGGCGGATTGTTGATCACCTCGTTAATCCTTCGGCACCACTCCTCGTCTTTGTCCGTTTTCGGTTCCTGCATCCAGAAAAATAATCGTCGACTAGAACTCTTGAACTTCAACAGGAACACCCGACCGTTCTTGACGTTTTCGATCTTCTTGAACTCGCAATCGTCAGGGAAAACGATCAGATCATCTTCTATATTTCCGGTGGTGCGATCCTTCCAGCAAAAGTGCATCAATCCATCCTCCGCCTGGTAGACGTACACCAATCCCTTCCGGTTGTCTGGGTGGACCATTTTGTTGACCAAATTCATCCGCCCGGCCCGGAATTCCACTAGATGCCGATTGCCACCCGAACTCCCTCCGAGGGCACTGCTACTACCAAAAATCGGTCCACTCATGACGCGCTCTATAGAAGGACAACGAAAGTGAAATTATTAGCTTTTCCCCACAGGAAACTTGTCTGGCAACACGGATGTTGCACAAAATTAGATAGTCATTCTCTAAACAAGGGCCCTAAAATCTTAATTTTGATGATTAGTAGGACATAAATTACAAAAGAAATTAACGTTTACGGCGTTGATAAAGAAAATTACTAATTCTAAAGGCTAAAACTTGACCTCGGCTTGGGTTTACAAGGGAAAAAAAATTCCTCCGATGACCTCAAAACAGAGAATCCCTTCAACAATACTCACCTTTTCTTTAATGACAATTTGAACTTAAAATGCTGTCCTCACAAATCAAGTTATTCGACACACTCAAACCAACTGGAAAATGTTCCTCCTTCTCACGGCTAGCAGCACAGATTCGAATAATTTGCAATCCTCAAATTATCTAAACTACGACGACGATGGCTTTTGATTTCGTTCCGCGACGTCTGCGATTACTGCTGGATTCATTTGAAATTCACGACAGCGGGACGAAAGATGACAATCCAAATTTCGATGACATCGCTTTTTGATTAGTTTTTCGTTAAGTTGACGGTTGGCAATTCGGAACAGAGCTGGGCGACTTGGTTTGGTTCAACTTTATTTTGTAATTTAAAAAATATTCTGTAGATTTAGCACTTCCCGCATACTAAAAAACCGTATTTTCAACAGTCGCTACGATACTTCTACGGTTTCAGAAATAGTGATTGTATCTGTAAACGTAGCTGTTCTTCTAAACTTTACTTCGCCAACGATAACAAACGAAATATGAACGTTCATGTGAAAACGTGCTATGGTATCTGGAAAGGTGAAAGAATGATATGAACGATTTCCTAGAATTTTTCATTAATCTTAAAACTGAACTCGGACCGTTGAACAAACCGTTCATCCTTCTGTCATACTCGCACGTCAAAATCAACGAAACGCCCGATCAGAGATGCCAGTTGGTTTTGTACAAAATAAGTGCACATTTATGAAAATAATTTAATATTTTTACTATTAGAAGTTAAGCTCATGATTTAGACCGATGACATAGTGCACGCGATGCGATGCGAATTAATGCGGCGAACCACATTTGATGGAAATGTATGTGAATCGTTTAAACCTGACATTCAATGCGACGAAGGAGATGCCAATTTGTTCCACCGCTTGAGTTCGCATTGATCACGTTCGCCAATTCGCTCTCACTATGTCATCGGCTTTACAAGATGCTTTCAAGAACGCTCATTATGTAAGATTATTATAAAAGTTTTTTTTACGAATTCATTGACTTAAGCGGGCCATAGACTACACAAATGGCGTAGGCAAATTCGATGATTCCACGACGATTGTTTGATCTATGTTCGCCCACACACGATACAAACAAATTTCACGCAAACACAGAACGATGGCTGGCGAAAACAGCAAAAACAACAACAAAAAAACACCTCCACCCGGCTGGGGCTGAGTAAATGGATTGGATTTTGTACAAGCAGCATCAAACTCCATGCCACAGAGGGGGGTATGTACAAAATATTTCGATCCCTACCGATTGTATTCAAACCATTTGCGCGGTCACTCAAGCAGTGCCATAAACGATGCAAATCGTGTTCACAACGACAAAATATCATCGAATTTCATCGCATTTGTAGAAATGCTGTGTAGTCTGTGGCCCGCTTTAATTACAATTTTAGTTCATTTGTCATTGAAAATAATGCATGTTATAAAAAAACAACCAACAATTACAAATTTGGAGTGTAGCATGAATGCAAAAGGCCGACTTTAAAACATAAAAGTTAGAATTTTTTTTAAAATTTCACATTTTAATTTCATATCGGTACAATTTTTAAAAATCGGTCTAGTCGGCACCACTGTAGACAACTGGAAAATAAACACACAAAAAAACAACAACAATTTTCGCTCCGCCGAAATCGCGGGATTCTATACTGGCTGGTTCGTTCTGCGGAAGCTACCGGAAATAATTACAGTAAGTATATTAACGTAATAAATTCTTTATATATAAAAAAGAGTAATGATCCATACATTAATTTCAGCTTCCTCGTCCGTTCATCACCCGGGTGACGATGGCTTCCCAGCATTCCGTAGCGCTGGAGCTACGAGAATCCATATGCTATGCCCATGGCCGGGTAGGATCTTTCTGCAAGAATCATCAAACTATGCGGTATCAACAGGTTTTGAATTTTCACCATTTGTAAGTAAACCAAGTGTAATAAAGATAAAGATTATGTGAAAAAAGTTGAATTGATATCAAACATCCGAAAATTTCCAAAACATTTCCATCTATGTGTGTGTGAGACCGGTATTGACGTACGGTTCTGGATAACGTTGGAGAAAACCTTATTTTGAATCGTTTGATAATTATTACTGTTACTGTTTTGATAAAAGATTACTCTTCAAAAAACTGTAATATTAACAGTTTGGTTGTCTGATTACGTTTTCCAATAGCGTTTTCTGGACGTTATTTAAACTGTTTGTAGTACAGTTCCTCCATATAAAGGTTTTAACAGTTTTAAACAGTAACATAACTTAACGCCATATTCAACAGACCGTCGTTTTGGAATTCAAGATAAGTGCAATGTTTTTTATGGTATCAGGTATCATTTTCTAAAAGTTTTTTTACGCTGTTTCTTATCGTTTTATAACGACTACAGGAACTGTTGTGTTACAATATTTTCGTATTCGGGTTTGCATCTTTACGGCAATGTATGGTAAAAATTTCATCATCGATTTCAAAATACATAACAACATGATAAAATTTAAACCCTGTATAAAATGAATGTCATTTCAAAATGACGAATGAAACTTGCTTGATAATTTCAAAGTTTCTTATAACGTCTCTTCTTCCAATCGACAGATGTGCAGAGGATGAAAATACCTTCGCAATGGATTCCATGAGCAAACAAGTGTATACAGGTTGATGTAATGAGAGTATCAACCAGGCAATAAATATTATTTCAGATTCTTGTTTTTAAGCGATCTTAAATCGATACTCAAGGCTTTCGAACGGCGAATAATGCAGCAAGGAAATTACGTCCAGCAGCACCAAAAAATAAACAGCAGTTGCTGATCGGCAGAAAAAAGCTGATCAGCATCATCGAGTTGGTCTGACCGATGTCGCACCTGATTCACACTTTTCATGTTGACTCATAAATTTACCGCTACCCTCGATAACTCACTAACGGCGTGTTCGTAAACTGATTTGTTTGGGTGATGCATCGATTTGTTTGGTAGATGTCAAATCACCTTCCAATGCTTTTGCATACAGTATGTTTAATTTACGAACGACAGCATCGATAGAAAAAATCACTTCGATAGAATAAATCAATTTACGAACACGCCGTAATTAAACATGCATCCACTGTGAAAATTGAAAACTTCCTCCCAGTATTTACCTCAGAAACATATGGGCGTGAATGCATATGCACTACATATGTTGAACGAATCAAAGGATGAAAGATAACAGACATATGAGACAAATTTCCCCTCCAAGCAACAAATGTGTTCAGGCATATGAACGGTTTATGCTTGAAAATGTCGTATATGTTTCCTAACATGACTCAAAATAACTCTAAAAATGGCAAAAAATTCAATTCGTTATATGAAATATCTGACACAATTAGTTTCCATAGATATTGCGTATTTCTCGAAGGGTTATTGGCGAAAGAAATAAATAGGATTGGAAAAATACTCTTAAAATTTCAGAACCGTTTTTCTTGGTTCGGTGTTTCTGTTGGCTGGTAAACGGTGGATAATGTGCAACTCGAGACCCCATAGTGGTCATATCACCTCTTATTCACAACTCCTATCTCTACCTCCCCGCGGTGCCGGCTGGGGTGCGAGTAACCTAAGCGGAGATCGGGTACCCAACCCCGGTGGATGCTTTGGTCGCATGCAGACTGAGAAGGTGGCCGCACGCGTCTGTTCCCCAGGTCAGGGGCGGCGTGCAACAACAACCGAGCGTCTGTTCTCCAGGTCAGGGGCGGCTCAAGCAGCGTCTGTCTCGCAGCGAGCGGCTGAATTTATGAAATGCGGCTCCCGCCAGCTAAGTCCAAGATGGCAGCCCCATCGCGGGATAGGGACTTTAGGCTAACAACCTACTGCTCCTGATATCTTGTATTGTTACAGAAACTGAGAGAAGAAATAACCGAATTGGAACTTTGGCAACGACTTTTAGCATGAAAACACGGACTAGAATTGGAACTTGGAATGTTTTGACCCTTGCCCAGCCAGGAAAGCTGGCTCAACTTGCTAGAGAAGCTAGCCGCCTCAAGCTAGAGATATTGGGACTGAGCGAAGTCCGTTGGCCTAACACTGGAGAACACAAGACACAGTCCGGGCAAGTACTGCTTTACTCTGGCATACGAGGAGAACATGCTACTCGGGAACGAGGAGTTGGTTTCCTGTTAAGCCCGCAGGCCCATGCGGCCCTCATAAGATGGGAACCGATAAACGAAAGAATAATCGTAGCCAGATTCAGAACACGGGTTAGAAACCTTACAATGGTCCAGTGTTATGCGCCAACTGACGTTGCCGATTTGCAGGAGAAAGAGCAGTTTTACAGTCAATTGAACAGCGTGGTTGAGAGAATTCCGAAGGGTGACATTCAAATCCACTTAGGCGACTTCAACGCAAAGATTGGCTCCGATAATCAGGACTTTGAGCGCATCATGGGGCGCCATGGCCTAGGACAGATGAGCGAAAACGGAGAGCTGTTTGTAGAATTTTGTGGCAACAACAACATGGTGATCGGTGGATCGCTCTTCCCCCATCGACCAGCACATAAGGTCACTTGGGTATCCCGAGATGGCCGAACAGAAAATCAAATTGACCACATCTGCATCAGTCGAAAATGGAGAAGGAGCCTTCTTGATGTCCGCAACAAACGAAGCGCAGACATTGCATCTGACCATCACCTCGTCCTTGGCGAGATACGACTGAGAGTTGCGCGTGTCCAACGGCGCGAGGAGAAAGTCGGGTGTCGATACGACGTCCGCCGGTTGGAGAATCCAGAGGTGAAAAGGGCATACGTTGAACAGCTAGAATCCCGAGCCTTGGAGTTGCCGACAGACGGAACAGTCGAAGAACAGTGGTGTGGAATCAAGAATGCCTTTATCACGACGAGCCATGGTACTCTCGGTAAAGTTCGTGGAAGAAGAAGTGAATGGATGTCGGATGAAACCTGGAGGATGATCGATGATCGGAGAAAGGCGAAAGTCGGAATTGAGCAGGCATGTACCGGGTCAGCCAAAGCAGCCACCCGCTTACGATATGCGGAGCTGGAAAAGGCAGTTAAACGAGCTTGTAGACGAGACAAGAGAGCCTGGACAAACTCCCTAGCCGAAGAGGGAGAAAGAGCCGCCGTCATTGGAGATATCCGATTATTATATGATATTTCTCGCCGCCTTAGTGGTGCAAGGACTAATGCAAGAATGCCGCTGAAAGACCGAGCAGGTCAGCTGCTGACAGATCGAACAGATCAGCTCAAGCGTTGGACTGAGCATTTTGAACAACTTTTCCGAGTTACAAATAGCAATGGCCAACAGAACCCGCAGCTCGAGGCGCCCACAGTAAGTCGCATAAATGGCGTCAACTCGGAAGCGCCCTCGCTGGCTGAAATAGAAGCGGCAATCAAAAACATGAAATCCAACAAAGCGCCTGGAATCGATTGCATTCCTGCTGAAATGCTCAAAGCCGACCCTGCCTTGTCAGCACAAATGTTGCACCGTCTTTTCGCTGACATTTGGGATACTGCAACATTCCCGGCCGACTGGATGCAGGGTATCCTCGTAAAGGTCCCAAAGAAAGGAGACCTAACAGAGTGTGGTAACTGGCGTGGCATAACTTTGATCTGTACAACCCTCAAAGTACTCTGCAAAGTGATCCTGAACAGGATCCAGGAGAAAATCGACGCTACACTCCGACGGCAACAAGCTGGATTCCGATCCGGACGATCATGTGTGGACCACATCACAACGCTACGAATAATACTGGAACAAATCAACGAATTCCAGGACTCTCTTCTGCTGGTGTTCGTTGATTTCGAAAAAGCATTTGACCGACTGAACCACGAAAACATCTGGGCTGCTCTTAGACGACGAGGGGTCCCAGAGAAACTAGTCCATCTCATCGAAGCACAGTACGAGGCATTTTCGTGCAAGGTCTTGCACGACGGTGTCTTGTCCGAACCAATCCCGGTAACTGCTGGAGTGAGACAAGGATGTATTTTGTCACCGCTGCTTTTTCTTATCGTAATGGATGAGATCTTGACTGGATCGATTGACTGTAGACCAAACCGAGGATTACCGTGGAATCCTTCAACCATGGAGCAACTGAACGACCTTGACCTGGCAGACGATATTGTTTTGCTCGCCCAAACACAACAAGACATGCAGAGCAAACTCGACGACCTCACCGAAAGCTCCAAGGCAGCAGGTCTCAAAATCAATGTCGGAAAGACCAAGTCAATGGAAATCAATACAGAAAATCGTTCCAATTTCGTGGTAGCTGGACAACAGGTTGAGACAGTGGAGTGCTTCCAGTATCTTGGTAGCCAGATTACGCCTGATGGTGGTACCAAGAAGGACATCGAAACCCGGATCAGAAAAGCCCGATTTGCGTTTGCGAGTCTCCGAAACATCTGGCGGTCACGCCAGATCTCTCTACGAACTAAGATCCGAATCTTCAACTCAAACGTCAAATCCGTATTGCTGTACGGGTGTGAAACTTGGTGCACATATGCGGTGACGACGCGAAAACTGCAAGTTTTTGTGAATCGCTGCCTGCGGAACATCATCCGCGCTTGGTGGCCTGGCAACTGGATCTCAAACGTTGAACTTCATCGCCGGTGTCATCAAAAGGCGCTAGAAATCGAGATTCGGGAACGTAAGTGGAGATGGATTGGGCACACGCTGCGAAGAGATGAAAACGAGATTTGCAGAGAGGCGCTTGACTGGAATCCAGATGGGCATCGAAGAAGAGGCAGGCCCAAAAGCTCGTGGCGGCGAAGTCTAGCCGCTGAAATCCGCACAGTTGACGAGAACCTTGGCTGGCAGCAAGTGAAGACGCTGGCTCCGGATCGCCAGCAGTGGAGATCTTTTATCTCAGCCCTATGCGCCGGTCAATCGGCGCTGGACCCTTAGGTAGGTTAGGTAGGTGTTTCTGTTTCATTCGAAGTAATTAAAGCTCACGCTAGATTTTGTTAAAACCCGGTTTGTTCAAATTTGATTTCAATCTGATTTGAAATAAGGGCATTCCTACTTTTTCCAGAGTAAGTATGAATCCTAAAACTGAACGAAGATTTTTTTTCAATTTCGCCCAACATGATTGTTTTGATGACGCTAAACGATGATGATTGTTGTTGACGGCGTGGATGATTTTCAAAACAAAACCTCGCGTTTCTTCATCTGTTTCATCCGATTCATCAGGCTTTGCTAAGCGCGGCTGCGAAAAATCTAGAATTTCGTTAATAGTTTCCTGTTTCCTCCGGTCAGCAATTGTTAGTGCTATGTCCGACCCGAGCTCCAAGGATACGGTCTTGAAGACGGCCATGATCTACGTGTGCGGTGGTAGGTTTTTCCCAAAAAAATCTTGCACCTTCAGTAACCTTTATTCAATGATTGTGTTTCCCTCGTTGAACAGAATGCCACCACGAGAACGAAATGCGTCCCCGGGATCCGATCCGTTGCCGTGAATGTGGCTACCGTATCATGTACAAGAAGCGAACCAAGCGATGTAAGTTTAAAGGCAGTCCAATAGAATTGTGATTATTGTTAAGTTTATTATTTCTACTATCCGTTTTTCAGTGGTTGTTTTCGACGCACGTTAGAAGGACAAAACACTCAAGTATAGAATCATAAGCTGTATGTAAAAAATAACGAGTCTTACAAAAAATTAAATGAATAATGATTTGAAGTATGAATTACCTTTTAAATTCGGTTAGAAATATTCGAAATCCAGCTGGTAGATACTATAAAGTTAGTTGATGATGAATTTGCTTTTCCTCGTTAAGATCAGTTTTATTTGAAACTATTATCCACGAACGCCACAATGATGGTAAAGTGTCGGTAATAAACCGTGCTGCTTGTAACCTATTTATCAAAGCTTGTAAAAGAATTCAGATCTTAAATATCAGCTCTCAATTCCAGTCTCAGGTTGCTTATGTTATATGCCTTATGTCTAATTTCTTAAGTTTTAGATTTCAGGTATAGGGTGGTCTCTCTCTAGTCTCTAGTCTCAAGTCCCAAGTATTATGTCTGAATTATCATGTCTCAGAACTCAGGTTTCAGGCTCAGTTTTCAGATATCAGCTCTCAAATCTCAGGCCTGAAAATTTTTTTATGGAATTTTCATCCTTTTGGATGATTCATCCCTATCAAATTTCATGTCTCAGGTCTCATTTTTTGTATATAAGGTCTCGGTTCTCTGGTCCAAGGTCTGTATCATATCTCTAATCTTTTTCTCATCTCAACTCGTAGCTCAAGTTTCAGAGCCGATTCCCTTTCCTGCTTCAAATGTTGAAACGAATTTCGAAATTTGCATGTTTTTTACACGGATTTTGGAAATGTTCAGGGCGTTTTTATTTGTAACACGGCACGTACATTTCCTGTGTAAAAAACCTTAGAGTATCTGAATTATTTTAAAAAAATATGAAGAGGTTGGCGTCGTAGAATTCGGATTGTGTTGTGATTGTTCTGAATGATGATGATGATATTCATGATATTGATCATTGACTTTCAATGCGGATCATTGCAATGTTTTCATTTTTTGTTTGATGATGACGAGCAAAAAGAAAAATGTCAGCATATAGGAAACGTCAGAATAGGTAAAGAAAAAGGGTAGTCATTCAGACAGCTGATTGGTTGATTTCATTCATTCATCAAGGACTTTGTTTGCTGATTCGTCTGAATTTACTGTGCTTTTCTCACGAATCTCGCGTCAAATTGGAGGAAAAACTACTACTGTTTGTGTGCTTAAAGCTAGGGATAGTTTCGTTTAGGATTTTACGCAACCGGAAGTGCTAGTGGGGGGCTCGTAGTGAACATGTTCAACTTTGACGGTGACTTCCGTCGACGGCCTCAGCAAAATTTGGGTGGTGCGTCGTCGCAAAAATCGGACCGTCTGACCATCATCCGGAAGGCCCAACAGGAACGGCAGAAACGGGAGGATGCTCGCCGTCAGCAAAATGGTGCTGTGGTGATTCAAAGCTCGGTCAGGAGCTTTGTGCAGCGCCAGAACGTGAAACGTCGTGAACGGGAAAGATTCGACGAACATCGGAAGAAGCTGAACGGGACGATCGAAAGTTTGGAGGATTTGGACTTCCTGACCCGCCGGATTGTTTTCTTCTATCAAGGCTCAGGGCAGAGCAAGGACGGCGAAAGATTGGTTAGTGTTGCATGAAGTTTTGATTTTTGATTTAAAGATATTTATCAACAGGTCATTTTTGGCTAGCTCTTCAAAGGTCATTACTCTCAAATAAAAAAATCGATTTTTGTACTAAATTCTCTGCCAATGTATTCCGATAGTTTTCGATGGCACGGCGATTATACTTAAAATCTATTGATGAAATCTTTTTGAATTGCAGATTTTCCTTTGCCAATATGTAGTCAAAAATCCAAAAGTAATCTATGAAGCGGCTACGACACAGCCAATGTGGATCTATAGAATCAAAAAATTGCTGGGACTATGTTTGGAGCAGATGTTTGCTCCTGATCAGTCACCGGTGAGTATTCGGTATAAGTACGACTGCTGGCTGACTCATATCGTATTATGACTTGCAAACTCTAAGCTCACTGATAATGATGACTATTTTTTTAAAGGCCATTCCGATGAGAATGTTGGAAATATTTTCTTCCAATGCATACATTTCCCGGTACCTACCGCAGGACAATCCGCAGCTGGCGAGAGGTTTTTTGGAGAGCATCTTTTGTTTTCTGATACGGCAGCGGTACTTTCGGATCGTTCGGCAGCTCATCGAAGAAAAGATACCGGCACCGGACGAAGACACTGCAACAATACAGAATCCGATTGCCGATGCCCTGTTGCAGATGTTAATCCGTCCGCTCAAGTTGCTTCCAACGAACAACGCAACGTTCGACAAAAGCATCATGCAATCGTTTGTATTTCACATACTATCGCCGGAGTTTTCCAGACAAATCCGATACTACATTTTACCCGCATTGGCAAATTCGGATGAGTTTCCCTACACGGCCTTAATTCGATATCTGGCCGAGGAGTACCAGAGCCGTTTGGACTATCAGAACACAATTCTCATCGACATCGATGACGAGATGGACGGGAGTGTGTTCAGTGGCAATTTAGGCTCTGGTAGTTCTAGTAAGAAACCTCGAAAGAATTTTGAAAAAGAAATTCTAGATTTGACGAGTTTTCTGCTGTATTCAGTCATGCGATTAGGAGAAAATAAACTAGGTAAGTCAGTTTTATAATACGTTAATTCCTTCTCATTCATGCTTTCTAATTTTTCCGTTTCTTTATCTCAATCAGATAAAATCGATGACGAGCAGTTGTACAGCGAGTACGTCAAAGTTCTCTCATCCATGGTTAGCAACATAATGAAACTGCCGCGAGTGACCATCGAAACGTACCAGAACCGGCAAGACGATTCAAGCGATTCGGAGTCCGAATCGGATGACGTTCAAATGCTCAACAGTATGGAAAATCGAACGCTCACCGAAGCCATCGGCATGTTCAACGATAACGACCGGGTGTCGTTTATCGTGCAACATGTAGACAACATACTGGACAACCCCGCAGTGGTGCAGCACCTGTGCTTAATTTGCCACAATCTGATGACCTACAACCGGCTGGCGGTGTACGAGTACAAGCTGTTGTACATGTTGGCGTCGAAGCCGCAGTTCGTTCGGTCTCTGTGGTATACTTTGACCGCTCAGACTGCTAGCCAGGGCTTTTCGTCTCCCATTTCGTTGCTGTCCAAGGGATTGACAATATGTAAGTACTTAAAGCATTTTTGACTTAATGAAATACGTACTACTGAAGTGAAATCCATGGTAGAAACGAATAGAAATGTTAGAATCTATTCCTTAGGATTACAGTTTCCATTTGAATAGTCATTTCGATGGAAAGCGTCTTTGAATTTTTTTTTTTTTTGTTCGTTGTCATGCTTTAACCACTGACCATACTGACTGGACACTCGATTTCGTTTTCTGGATAATTTTTCCAGAAAAAAAAACAAAAAAAATCATTTTTCCAACAGTACGCAATGTCGATTCCAGAGTGCGCATCGATCGATTTGAAGAAATGCTATCCCAGTTAGGAAATGCCACCCAACTTTAAAAATAAAACACGCAATTTCTACGATAAAATCGGGCTAAACAGGACCATTTTTCCTACAGGGCATTTTTTGTCAAATTTTTCAGGTTCGCCACCTGCCGTCGGTATTGCGAACCTGCAAAAGCTGACAACAAAAAATTAGACAGAAAATGGTTGAATTTTTGTTCTAAGAGTCAAGTCAGTGTGGTCAGTGCTTTAACATTGTTAACATCGCTGATGAGGGACGTTGAAACACCTTTTTAAATCTTGCTTTACCGCTTAATTGTATCACAACAAACTAAAATTTACTTAAACCAAACTTTTGATTAATGAAACACGTGCACACCAAAAAATATACACTTTTAAGACTTGAATAGGATATTACTTTCTGGAGCCACTGTGAATTAATTTTTCCACTGAGTATCATTCCTATACAAGTAAGCATATTTTTTTTTCCGTGAAAAAAGGGAAATAACATATTATGCCTAATTTTGGAATATTTTGTCTCCAGATTTGATGATATGATAAAGTGATGGGTTGAAAATTCCAAATTCACACTTTAAAGCACAACCCCGGGGTTGAACCCCTTGGTGCAATGTTATGTTTTACTTTTTGGAAGGCCCAATATATGTGGATTTACAAAACATGGTTAAAATGTCTACACGGCAAAAATTATAAACTCAACCGCCAGTTTTTTGTACGCATCTCGGACAAAAAGTGCAGGGACTTAATGTTAATTTTATGCATTAAACTCAACATAAAGTTAAGCGTGTTTAACTCAACGTTAAGTTTAGTGCACTTTACGCAACAGAAAGTTTTTTTCTGTTTTCTCGCCGGTGCGTAGAATCCAACAATCGTAGAAAATAGAGAAATGTTCGAATTAAATGAAATTAAAAGTAGGAATTTCAATCTTATGTCTTTATTTACCAGTTTTTCATACATAAGTAGCTTCCAGACCAGAAGGAAGATTCTTATAATCCTAAATTAAATTAAACAATAATTTCCAACTCGGACTTCGAATGCTCGCAGCAGGAAGACAAAGTTTATCTGCTGTGTTATAAATGATGGCTTAGTACAAGCAACCTTCGGATGGTTCTCGGAGTCAGAGCTGCTGCGGAATGCTCTGTGCCTCTGTGGCACAAAGATGACCATCTCTGAGGGGAATCCTTCCGCTGCGATCCTTCGAGAGCAAGAAGTGATTGGCTGGCCTGGGCCAAGTTTCAATTTTCGCATCGACATTCGCTCCTTTCTTCCAGCTATCATGACTGGAATGAGGGCCGCTATTTTCTCAGTTGTTCAGCTGTCCGGAAAATAATGAAAACGAGTCAATAATTATTCAACCAACCAATCCGCATAATACTTACCAATATGTAGAGATCTGTCCCTACATTTGGTCGGGTCACTAGAATTCGCAACAGAAAAATATCCCTGTCCACTGTTGGCGCTAACAAAAGACAGTTGCTTCAATCCTTCTGCGGCGACTCAAACCCGTCCGGCAAATCTTAGAACGTCTCAACGGCCTTCGTCAGCTCCTGGTCATGGTTTTGAAGGAATTGTTTAACCGCGTCCTCACCCTGGTGCAGCTGCTGATTCAGCATCTCCCGGATGCTGGAATTAACCCAAATGTGCAGGCTTAGTCGCCTTCAGTTTCCACCGATGCCTCGGCCACCAGTCGAAGGGCACGCAACTAGGCAACATTGTCCTGCGGGTAAGATTTAACTTTAATAGTCCCTTAAATCATCAATTACTATACTACTCACTTGATGTTTTCCTCAGGAGAAAAGGTGTTCCAAAACCGATCATGCGAGTTGAAGAAAATTCTCTTCCGGGCTGTAGAATCCACCAGGGGAAGGGAGAACTGCGTTGTCTTCTGAATAAATGCACACTCGCGACTTCTCAATAGAAACTATTTATTTCCGCTGCTTAACACACAACTCACAAGGGTTCCGATCTACATAAGATTTCGTCACTAACTGCCGCTCAAGAGCCGAGTCCCCAGGTTGCCCATCGATTGGTTGCATTTGATTTTCTCTCGGATGTTCTCTCTCTCTAGGCATTATGTGGTAGAGGATTTTGGGGCTAATGTGATACCTACGTGAATCATAACTCTACACGGGCGAGCCAGGGATAACAGAGTCGACTATGGCTGACTTGCTGGATCTCGCTTAAAGAGAAAATCCACGTTCTAACGCCAATTTGACCTGCCGGAATGCACACACGGATTAAATTTCCAAATCGGTGCAAATCGCAACTTCAACGCGTCTAAAGATCTAAAACAAAATGGCAACTGCAAAAGTACTCACTTGAAAGTTTAATGGAAAAAACTTTTGAGTTGCATACAAAATAAGAAACGAAAACTATGCAAACAAAAGAAAATCCCAATAAACTCTCGGGTGCGTAGAAATAACTTACTCGGTAAGTTTTTGACAGTTTGCGTGTAAAAATGAAAAAAAAATGCTAATGACGTGATTTCATTTGTATATAGTTTACTGCAATATTCTTGTTTTCTTCTATATAGGTGAGCGAAAAAAGGATACTACTACATGGACAATGCTTACTTACTTACTTAATGATCGCGTGCCGATCCTCCGGTGCATAGGGCCGTGGTAAAAGACCTCCACTGTTGACGATCTGGAGCCAGCGTCTTCACTTGGTTCCAGTCGAGATTCTCGTCGACAGTTCGGATTTCAACGGCTAGGCTTCGCCGCCACGAGTTTCTGGGTCTGCCTCTTCTTCGATGACCTTCTGGATTCCAATCTAGTGCCTCTCTGCAAATCTCGTTTTCATCTCTTCGCAGCGTGTGCCCAATCCATCTCCACTTACGTTCCCGAATCTCGATTTCTAGCGCCTTTTGATGACACCGGCGATGTAGTTCCTCATTCGAGATCCAGTTGCCAGGCCACCAAGCGCGGATGATATTCCGCAGGCAGCGGTTTACAAATACTTGCAGTTTTCGCGTCGTTACCGCATATGTGCACCAAGTTTCGCACTCGTACAGCAATACGGATTTGAGCCAAAGCTCCAGGTCGGTCATTTCTTTCGGATTCCGTAACAATTTTAAAATCGGGAGCAGTAGGTTGTTAGCCTAAAGTCCCTATCCCGCGATGGGGCTGCCATCTTGGACTTAGCTGGCGGGAGCCGCATTTCATAAATTCAGCCGCTTGCTGCAAGACAGACGCTGTTTGAGCCGCCCCTGACCTGGAGAACAGACGCTCGTTTGTTGTTGCACGCCGCCCCTGACCTGGGGAACAGACGCGTGCGGCCACCTTCTCAGTCTGCATGCGACCAAAGCATCCACCGGGGTTGAGTACCCGATCTCCACTTAGGTTACTCGCACCCCAGCCGGCACCGCGGGGGGGAGGGGGGGGTAGAGATAGGAGTTGTGAATAAGAGGTGATATGACCACTATGGGGTCTCGTGTTGCACATTATCCACCGTTTACCAGCCAATGGACAATGCCTTCAGCAAAAATAGTTAATCATAGAAAGTTTCCAAAAGTAGATTTTTCTCCAGCCCAGGTCGTAAATTTGTGTGTTTAATTTCGTAGGTCCGTTATTTTGGCCTTGGGTTTTTAAGTTCTAATCAGTTAATGTTTACATGAGGAAATCTTAACCTTCATGCTTTGAATGAATGAAATTATCCTTGAATACTACTTCTAAGGCTAGAAAAAATCTTCTCTAATATTCAAACGAATATTGCTCTCTGGAGCCACTGGTTCCACTATACCGTAGTAATAATTGAAAACACATTCACCAGTAGTTCGGAATTTCAAATAAAGAGCAACATAGGTATTTCACCTACATTTTTTTATATTCTATGCGAAAGTTTAACAATACATGGCTTTTCTTCAGGGCAAAGAAAGTCAGTTTTGTTCATTTGTTTATTTAATCAACAGACCAAGTTATTTAAAGTCATCATTTGGACCTATAACCAAAATTTACATCAAACTAAACTTATAACTTTTCTTCGGAAAACATCCTTCGAAACGTCGAAGTCGAAGAGATCATAAAAGCGGTTGAACGTTTTCATAACACCGATGAAAGCACTATTGGCTCCGTAGTTGTTCAATCGAATGGGAGCATACAGTTGAAGGTCCTGGTTTTCAGTCCATGGGGTTTCACACAAAAGGGAAAAGCTTCTAGTAGCGTAGGACAATCGATTCGCGATGTCAGTAGATCGGCGATAAATGGCGCTCGTGCTGCATTTCCTCAGACTTGAAGAGTATCCATGTCTATGAGATGACATCGATGTTCGTAGCTTGGCAGGTCTAGGTGTCATAAGGAATAACGCAAAAAGCGCCGCTGGATAGCCTTGAGCTGAAGTTTTGAACTCCAGCTTTTGGTCGGGTATTAGGCCCAGATCTTTGATGTGGTCTACCCGCGCATGAACTCATCTCCTAAATAGGTAGTACTCCGCGCAAAAAGGCTGCCGTCTTCGTGAGAAAATGATGACTGATGCACATTTACTGCGATTCAAAGGCAGGCAGTTGATGTCACACCAGTAAGCGAATAGATTGAACTGGTTTTGCAGGAAATCAATGTCGTCCTGACCGTTTATGGTGTGGAACAGTTTAAGATCATCAGGCTAACAAAATTTCGGGCCATCGAGGAGTGAGAGCACATCGTTGAAATCGATCAAGAAGATAATCGGTCCTAGGTGACTACCTCGCGGCACACTGGAGGAGGCAGAGAACTGACTGCAGAGAGTGTGAGAGAGAGAGAGAGAGAGAGAGAGAGAGAGAGAGAGTCAGTTCTCTGCAAACTGTCAATTTAGGTCCAGTTAAGTAACTGCGGACCCAGCAAACATTTTTGTAGGTAAGGTACACCGGGGTAATTGTGGACGGTTTTCAGTGTAGTTCAACTTTAAAAAATCATTAAAAAATCAGCAGTGGAGCAATTTTCATAAAATTACATTCAATGTGATGCAGAACATGTTGTTTACAAACGCTGAAGAGATGAGCTCGATAGAAGCAAAGCGAGAAAAATTATCACGTAAATTGTAATGGACTGCTGGCGTCTTCACTTACCCCGCTTTATGGGGTAAGTGTGGACGGTAGATTTTCCCTTTGATTTCTCAGGAAATTTTCAAAAAATTTGTGTTTTCTTCGATGAATACGTTATTTTATTGCTCGAACCATCCAAAATTTCGAAAAAAATTCATGATACTATAAGTAAGGCATCTTTCAATAATTATTGTGTGTAATTTATGTTGAAACACACGAAATCCGATTTTATCAAAAACACAGAACAAACAAGTACATTACCCAACTTTTCATGATCCGAATGCTAAATATAGCTAAATAATAAAATTCATGAAGGATGAAGGACAAAAAATTGTAAAAATGTGTAAACACCAAGTCTTTTTTAAAGCCGTCCACACTTACCCCAGGCAGGGGTTGGAGACAAAGTTTTAGTTTTTTGTCAATAAACTATTTTTTCTTCATTTTTAACCGCCGTTTCTTTTCCTAACTGGTTGTTTGGAATGTAAGTATCACGGGAGTGTTATGAGACTCGTGACTTTGTGATTTGTAGAAAGAAACACCCTCTTTTAAGCAGTAGAATAGCTAAAAGCTAAAGAATATATTTTAATTGGAGTATTATAATAATAGGAAATGGAACTCACAATTTGGTGTTCTGAGCAATCCTACGGGAATAACAATTTTCGGGAAATAAACCTCGTTTATAGGAATCGACTATACCACGTTTTAAAACCTTTTCCTACTTATGTTTTGGTTCCGTTCTCGTTCTCTCCTATGTTCGCACCGGGTTGCCAGTCGCCAGACGCAGTGACGTTTAGAGTCGCAGGGCTGAACGGTATACTTGCTGTGGATGTAACATTCCCCGCCGCGTAAAACAAGGTTTCAGCTTCGCCAACTTCTGCCTTACTGTCTTTAACCACATCCAAAACAGCTAAATTTCCGATACCACGACGAATAGTGCCAGTACCAGTTCGAACAAGAGCTTGTCTGACAACACCATCTCTCCCCGGAAAGAGCTCCACAACTTGTCCTCGGGTCCAGCTGTTGCGCCTTTTTTCGTCAACTACAAATACTAAATCACCTAGCTCCAACGGCTTAGTATCTTTAAACCATTTTGTGCGTCTTGCGATCGTCGGAAGATACTCCTTCAACCAGCGTTTCCAAAACCCATCAAGAATAAGCTGGGCCAAGTTCCAGCTGCTTCGAAGACTCTCTATAGCATTGATGGGCTCTTGAGGGGGTTGTTTGATTCCGTTTGAGCTACCTAACAGGAAATGGTTGGGCGTTAAGGCTTCTTGGTTCGTGGTTTCAAGTGGAATATATGTCAGCGGTCTACTGTTGATCATGCTTTCTGCTTCCAGGATGATGGTCTCGAAGGTCTCGTCGTCAGGAACTCTCGGTACATCGTGGAAACAGTCCAATGCCGTTTTTACGGAGCGAACGAGGCGTTCCCATACGCCTCCGGTGTGGGGTGCAGCAGGCGGATTAAAATACCACTTTGTGTTAGTATTTGTAAAGGTCTCTGCGCATTGTAGATTGATTTGCTGCAGTTGAGCTTGAAGGTCGTTTGCTGCCCCACGGAAGTTTGTTCCGTTGTCGGAAAAGATTTCAAGAGGGGACCCACGACGAGCGATGAATCTTCGTATACACATTTTGCAAGACATTGTTGACAGGCTATGGACAATTTCCATGTGTATTGCACGAGTGCTAAAGCACGTAAAAAGTGCTACCCAGCGTTTTGCGTGTGAACGCCCAACCTTCATCATGAGTGGTCCAAAATAGTCAAGACCGACATAAGTGAAGGGTCGTTGGAAGGCTACCAGTCGCGATTTTGGGAGCGGTGCCATCTTCGGTTGAATGGGAGTCTTGAAGTACACTTTGCACCACTGGCACCGGGCGGTGACAGATCGGATGAGCCTTCGCAGTCCCGACACATAGAAGCGCTGTCGGAGTTCATTGAAGACAGTCTCGGCGTTGCGGTGCAGGAAACGACGATGATAAAAATCTACAATAAGAAAGGTTATTGGATGGGTCTTAGCTAAGATAGTGGGATACTTAGCTTCGATCGGCAGGTTGGGAGCGGTGCCGATACGACCGTCCATATTAACCACTCCTTCTTCATTGATAAACGCTGATAATTTATATAGCGGACTGGTGATCGGCACCACTCCCGCAGGCTTTTTATTTTTGCTTTTCTCGAGTATGGCGATCTCTTCGGGAAATGATTCTCGCTGTGCGAGGCGAAACAATGCAATTTCTGCCTTCTTTAGGTGTTCTTGTTCCAGATATTCCAAAGAATGCGGACCAAACACTATGGGTGTTTTCCTAGGCGTTCCGAAGCGAAATAAGTACGCGACAGTTCTCAGTAGACGTTCCCATTTCGAGAAGCGTGTTAGGTCGACCAACAATTCCGGCTTTATCTGATGGTGCAGACAAGTTGAGCGAATTTCTTCGTTTTTGTTCGCAGGTCTCCATTTTTGTTCGGGCCATGCTTCTTGTTGGTCCCATAAAAAATCCGGCCCAAGGAACCACCGGCTGTCCGAGTTAAAGCATGGGCCGCGTCCCCATTTCGTCGCTTCGTCGGCTACATTGTCCTTGGTAGGGACCCACTTCCATTCGCTGATGTCTGTGTGTGTCAGTATTTCACCAATCCGGCAAGCAACGTAAGTATTATACTTGCGGGCATCGGAGTGAATCCAGTGAAGTACCGTGGAAGAATCCGTCCAAAAGAATCGCCGTGAGATAGATATCTTCGCTTTTGCTCCCACCAGGACACAACGAGGGGTGCCTCGATCGAAGTAACGGAAATACACTGCACTAGCGTATGCCTCCTCGCTAGCGTCAACGAATGTATGAAGCTGAATCGGTTGGCAGTCTTCGGGAGCTGATTCTTTGAAGTAGGCTCGAGGGATTCGAACGTCACCTAGGTGGCAAAACATATTAGTCCATCGTTTCCAATCGGTGAAGATGGGATCGTCAATCTGTTCATCCCACGTGCATCCAGACTTCCAAAGATTTTGGATGATGATCTTGCCGTGAATGACGAATGCCGCCAGCATACCCAGAGGGTCATAGAGACTCATAACCGTGCGTAGTATTTGTCTTTTCGTTGGACGGATCGTGCCGTCAAGAATTCCAGTATTTAAACTTGGGAGATTCATCGTAAAGGTGAACAGATCGCTTCGTGATAACCACTGAATACCCAGAATTGACTGTGATTCTGTTAGGGTAGATATGTTCAAATCTCTTGCTTCGGGGACGTTTCCGCTGCCAATTTGTTCCAGAACGTAATTAGAATTCGACAAAAAATTGCGAATTTCAAAACCTCCTTGCTGATGCACAAACTTCACTTCTCGGACGAGCTGTATAACCTCTTCTGCGTTGTCTTTACTATCCAGGAAATCGTCAACGTAATGGCCATACACTATAGCTTCGACGGCAGCTGGAAATTGTTGTTCATGTTCGTAGGCATTCAGATTCTTTACGAACTGAGCAGAACAAGGCGAGCAAGCAGAACCAAAAGTAGCTACATCCATAGTGTAGATGGTGGGTTTCTCAGATGGGTTGTTTCTCCAAAGGAACCGTTGTGCTGATCTATCTTCTTCTCTAATTTTAATCTGGTGAAACATCTCTTTCAGATCACCACAAATTGCTACACGACGAGATCGAAATCGATAGAGGATTGCAGGCAACGAAGCGAGGAGGTCAGGCCCCTTTAACATCATCGAGTTGAAGGAAACATTACGAACCTGAGCAGATGCATCCCAAATCAATCTCAGCTTTTCCGGGTTTTTGGGGTTTGTAGCAATACCAAGTGGCAAGTACCAGACTTTTCCCGGATCAGCAGAGGCGATTTCTTCGGTTGTTGTTTTGTGCGCATATCCCTTTAATATATAATCGGCTATGTGATTTCTGATCCGATCGACAAGCTTCGGGTCTTTATAGATTTTTCTTTCCAAGCAACGTAAACGTGCTTCAGCCATAGGGTAGCTATCTGGCAAGCTAATTTCGTCAGTTTTCCAGAGCAAGCCCGTCTCAAACCCTGTAGATATTCGACGAGTAGTGGATTCCAGTATTGAGCGTGCTCGCTGTTGCTCTTGAGACTCTAGCGTTGTGCTTGCTACGACTCCCAGGTTATCAACCATAATGAACTCTTTAACCATATCAAACATTGCGTGATCTTTACTATTCACATCACCGTGATGAACATGATGATAATTGCTGTTATGTCCTGCTAGATTACCGCCGTATACGCACCATCCGAGCCTTGTTTTAGTAGCAGTTGGATGGTCTCGAGCTCCCTCCCGAACTTTCAAAGGAGTTCCCAGGTAAACATTTTCGAGGCCGATTAGAATTTGTGGACGAGCGGAGACGTAATCCTCAACAGGCAGACCCTTTAGATGATGAAATTCTTTGGAAAGTTGTTTAAAGTCGATTGATTGGACTGGGAGATCAAGATCTTCTACTGTTAGTGCATTTCTCAAAACGTATTTTCTCGGTTTTCCTCTTGCGGATATATCGACATCTAAAGTCCGTGAATTTTCTTCGATTCGAGTTATACTTCCCGTCCATTTAAGGTGCAATGGGTCTGAAATTCCTTCTAAGTTGAGGCTATCAACAAGACTTGCTTCTATCATGGTCACAGCAGATGCTTCATCTAGTAGCGCGAATGTGTCGACTGACTTCAATCCGTTGTAGATGGTTACTGGGACTATGCGGTAGATTATTGAGTACCCTGCTTTGTGATAGTTCTGGGGACTTGGATTGGTTGAGGAATTGTGGAGCAATGGGTGATGGCGAACACGACAGCCTTCGTGACCACACTCTTTAGGGCGTCGACATGGCCAAGGATTATGACTTTTCAGGCAGCATCTACATAGGTTGTACTGTCGCACGGTGTTCAGACGTTCCTCTACAGACATTTCATCAAACTTACCGCAATGCTCCGTATCGTGACCAGATTTTTCGCAGACGGGGCATACCTTCTCCCTGCGTTGGTTATTGTTTCTGTTATCGTTGTCACTATGATGGAAACTCGATTTCGATTTTATTACAGCTCCTCGGGTTCTGTTGTCTTCCCATTTCGTTGGCTTTGAAACGCCCAGTGGGGCGTACATTACACCACTAGCCTTTCGCACCATTTCTGACATAAAATCTCCAAAATCGTCCAAATTTGTTTCACCCGCTGCATCTTTATAATCAGTCCACTTCATTTTAGTGTCCGACGGGAGTTTCTCAACTAATTCCTGGAGGAGTGTAGGATTCGTAAGATGTGCCTCAAGTTTTGCAACCTTGATGTGGTCACAGTAATTTTGAATCGCAAGACCATACGCGATCAGCGTGTCTAGTCTGCCTTCCTTCGGGGCTGGTGTATTTCGAATTTTCGACATGAGGGTCGTAATCAATACTTCCGGACGACCAAAGAACATCCGCAGAATCTCTATGACTCGGGGAACCAGTTCAGGCACTTGGAGCTTGCCGCGAACAGCTTCCAGGGCGTCTCCCTTTAAACAATGTTGTAGACCATAGGTCGGCAACCTGCGGCTCGCGAGCCGCATGCGGCTCTTTTGATATAAAGTTGCGGCTCTTTAGTTAACTGCGCTAATATAAAATATATTTTTGAATAAAATATTTATAAGATCGTGCTGAAGTGATAATTAAGTCTTATGGCACACGGATTTTCATAGGTTCAGAAAAGAATTTTAAAATTGCATCCGCTTTTGGAACAAGTGGAATCTTAAAACAAAACAAATACTCAGGACGGTTTCTAATATTCTTTTTCCAAATACTGAAAATAAACCTTTTTAATTCTGAAAATGCAAATGCATTGTGAAGTTCATGGCTCATATTTTGTATGAACCAGGATTTCCAAACTTTATCTTCTATCAAAAGTTTCTAATAATTATTCAAATTTCAAATAAAAAATCTTAAACTCGATACAGAAAACAAAATATAAAAACAGAAATACAATTATGATTTTGACAGTTTGGTACAAAAATTGCTGGAATGAATTGATTCTCATAATAATTAATATAAAGAACTAAGTTTCAATCAACAAGTGAGAAAATTTTGAATAACTGTTGAAGAATTTTTAACCTGGGATTAGTTGACTTGACTTGAATTAGAACTGATGCTAAAGTTCTAAATCAAGTTAGTTACTTGAATAACCTTACTCAATCATCAACATTTTATTTAGAACCAAAAATTGAGTGTTGAGTAAAAAACCTCGCTTGCTTTTCTTGGACCCTCATGGGAGAGGGATTAACTTCCAAAACGCCCCCCGTTCTTACGGCATTCCAATTTACCGCTTCATCCGGGGCTTGCTCAGATTTTTAAAGAAACAATTTGATGATGTCAGGCCCGGTCTGGTTGCCGTATATCGAGGAAAAAGGCCCGGTTTTTCCAGGATTATTCACATTTTTTTTTATGAAATTCCAAATTTTCCACTAATTTTACAAAATAAATTTCCATGCATTTTTTGAAATTGTTAAATAAGATTTGAACGCCTCTGATGTGCCTTGGTGAAGAAAATCATTTTTCGTGTGTTTATTTTTCAGCTTTTTTCTTGTCTTTTTCGAAAAATACGTTGATTTTGGCTGGATTTGCCCGCCCAGACAACCAGAAGTCGTATATTATTTTACAGATTATTATGAATGTTATTTAAACTCATTTTCGTATATCTGCACCTACAATGTGCTGCCAATGCATATTCTTTATCGTATTTAAATACATTGCATGATTTTATTACGACAAAAAAAATCCAAATCAAGAATATGTGTGCAAATGTACCTATATGACCTCCAAAATGATACGTATATACTGGTTTTGCTGCATTATATACGATATGTTTATACGTATATTTGCACGTATATTTGTGTTGCGAATTTGATTTACCCACCAAATGGTTGTCTGGGTGGATATTAACCGGTTTTGAGTTTTAAATTTAGAAACCCAATGCCCGGATTAGCCCGGCCTTGATACTTACAGAAAAGTCCTGGAAAGCCTGTTCAATAAATAACGGATTTAAAAAAGTGAATAGATATCTACATGAAATTGAAATACAAAATTCCAAAATTAGGAATTGAGAATAACAAATTAAAGTTTGACAGCTTTTTAAACTCGAATCATCATTAAGAATAAAAAGTAATTACAATTCTGAAAAACTATTTGAAAATTTCACCACAGGTTAAATATTTGTTTCCAATAACTAAATTGACATTTTCGCCCTGAAGCAGTTTTTTTTTAAAATAATGTAATAGTACGTATTGAAAAAAAAATGTAAACCTTTGAGCCTTTGAAAATAAATATTTAAAATTTTAAGTGTGATGCGTGCAGCCAATATGTACAAAAAGCACACAAATTTTGAACAAATTTGCAGTAACGACCTTTTTTTTCATTTGGGATTGAGAGTTAATCATCGTTAATCATTTTTATTATTTTTTTATAAACTTTAAAAATATTGATAAAAACTGATTTTTGCCAATTCAAATGAACTGTTTCTTTATGATTTTTCACGGTTTTCACATGAAAACTACATAATTTCATTTTTAGAGATTTATACTGGTCAAACAACATTTTACTCCAACATACTAAGCTTTGACAAGCGTTGATGAAGAATATACAATGTATCAAAGTGTATTTTTCATCGAATTTGACGCACAATACTAAGTAATCACATGTGACCTGAAATGAGATTTTTGAATTTTCCAGATGCATAAAATTCTGAAGACTCGTTCGCTTGATGTCATGAATTTTTAAAATTCTACAAGTTGTCAGGAGCATAATTTTTGAAGATTAAAATTTTCGACTAAATAAGTTATAGTTGATTTTTAACTCATACTTCTAGATTTTGGAAAGTATCTACTAAATCTGGAGAGCGTCATCAAAAAGCTTTTCAATATAAAAAATATTTCTCTTTACTTCGTCATTTTAAAAGCTTGTCTTAGCCGAAGAAATTTTAAACATTCTGCTTTTGTAAATAAGTTCAAATCCTTCGCATTATCATCATGCAAAGTATTCATATAAGCTTTATATGCACTTTAAACTTTCTTGACTCGATTTTTGATGTACATTCAAACTATGTAAGAAGAGTTGACGATCCAGAAGAGAATCCATGTTCTTAAAGATAATCAGAAACAGAAAGAAAAAAATCCAAGAGTATGAAAAAAATCTCTAACGCATTTGAAGTTATTTTCTTAAAACTAATGTTCATTAATCATTCATTTATTTTGATTTTTTTGATTAAAAAAAAAACTTTAATGTGGCTCTTTCAAACTCCAAAATTTTTAAAATTTGAGGTTTTTGGCTCTTCCGACTCAAAAGGTTGCCGACCACTGTTGTAGACGAATTAGGTTTTCGGCATTAGAAAACCCACACTCCTTTGTATGGTTCTCGAAACTGCTTATAAATACTGGCCAATCCTCAGGGTTACCCGTGAAGGTTGGCAGATCTCTATGCAAAACCTGCCGTGCTGCTATTTGCCGTTAGTGAGGGTTCTGGTGCTCACTGTATTAACAGTTTCTTTGATTGGTTGACACTGTTTATCCTCGGTGGAAGGAACTAACACCGGATTTATGGTACTTTCATTCGGGAATCCTCGTCGATCATCAAGCTGAGCTTGGTTCATATTCCTGGCTATTGGTGTACTATTGTCTCGGGGTAGTAGCAATGGGTTGTGCACTGGATCATTTGGGAAGAATGTTCCCTTAGGTCCAGCTGCAGTAAGTTTTTCACCACCGTATGGGTTCGTCAGTGGCTTTTTCGTTCCCACTGGATTATGCAGTTCCGGTAGTCGCTCAACCCATTCGCTAGTTCTAGATTTTCGAGTGCTGCTGGCTACACTTTTACGGCTACTCGTTTCGTCTATTTGGGCATGGAGGATTTTATACTTCTCCGCCAAATACATCTCTTCCAACTTTTTTAGAGCTTCCTGCTGACGTCGGTCAATTTCTAGCTGCGTTCGTTCCAGTGCCTGTTCCTCCTCACGACGCTTTCGATCTTCTTCGACCCGCTTACGCTCCAGCTCAGCCTCCTGCTTTTGATGAGCAAGCTCTTCATTAATTCGCTTCAACTCCAGCTGCTTCAGATCTTCCAGTCGCTGCAGTTCAAGAGCAGCCTTGGCTGCTGAGGTGCTTGCTCGAGAAACACGAGATTGGACGTCATCCTCCTTCTGAAGGATGGTTGTTGTTGCTTCAGCTGTTGCATCGATGTCACATATGGGACACAGCCACTCACGATTAGCAACGGAATCTCCGACTTGAACGCAGTTAAAGTGGTACCATCGTTGGCACTTGTCACAGGCGACCATCCGATCGCTATCTGGTTTGTTACACAGACTGCAGCTGCTCTTCGTTTTCCGAGGCATCTTCCTTAAATTCTTCAAATCCGGATACGAATTGCAAACAAATTCTTTTAGTATATCACGGGAGTGTTATGAGACTCGTGACTTTGTGATTTGTAGAAAGAAACACCCTCTTTTAAGCAGTAGAATAGCTAAAAGCTAAAGAATATATTTTAATTGGAGTATTATAATAATAGGAAATGGAACTCACAATTTGGTGTTCTGAGCAATCCTACGGGAATAACAATTTTCGGGAAATAAACCTCGTTTTTAGGAATCGACTATACCACGTTTTAAAACCTTTTCCTACTTATGTTTTGGTTCCGTTCTCGTTCTCTCCTATGTTCGCACCGGGTTGCCAGTCGCCAGACGCAGTGACGTTTAGAGTCGCAGGGCTGAACGGTATACTTGCTGTGGATGTAACATAAGGATTGTTTCAATGTAGAGTTTTTCATCGAGAGCCAGCTAGTTTACGAGAAATTTGCAATTGAAAAAGATGCACATCAACTCAGCATCGTAGTTGAAAATAGAAAATTCTAAAAAAGTCGCTGTAAACATCCGTGATTGTCTGAATTGTAACTTTTTCACAGTTATTGGATAGATTATAAGTAATTTGAACATTCTGCATTAAAAGTTTGAAAAAATAGTGCACAGTATTGTTTTAATAGCCATCGTCCACACTTACCCCGGTGTACCTTACATTTCTCTACAACTTTGTTATACGTCTCATATACATTATGGAATGATCGTATGAAACTCGAAAAAACAGCATTTACCTACCAAAGTGGAGGCAATATACATACATATTTTCAACTTCTGGCTAAAGCGATAAGATTATACGATTTGGACGATATAGGACACCATATTCATACATACTGAAAGAATGCAAGAGAGCACCAGTTTTTTTTTTCTCTCAACGCATGCGAACCGTTGCCAGCGACAATATTTGCTGCCTCTGTCATTGGGCAATTCTTGCAAATACACCATCTGATTTTTAGCAATCTTGTTGCACTGCTGGTAGCAGAGAGAACAACAAAGCTGTTCTTTTACTTGACCCACGCGGGAGAAAGCAAAGGAACGAAATCGTCTTCAAAATCTTCAAACATGGCGGACTTTTTATCATATCCGATATAAACCTTTTAAACCGACTTCGAGTAACGATTTTTACGACCTTTTACTCGCGTTAGATGGAATTACGATTCGCAGTAATGTTTTTAATGACTTGAGTTACCATTTTAATGCGATTTCATGTTTGCTGGGGAACCAATCTAGTAAAGGTCCAAGGAATGCTAAGCGTTCAAGCTTACCAATGGCAACAACGTGGTTCACCTTATCAAATGCTGCTGACAAATCGGTATAAATGACGTCGGTTTGAGACTTCAGGGTATACTCATTAGGAAACTAATTTCATTCAGCAATAGCTTTCCTCATAACGACTCGCCTGAACTCTACTTAAAACGACTCGAGAACCGATCTCTCCGCCCGTACAAACATCTCCTCTTGACAATTCGAGGCCTGATGATCTCTCCTCGATTCTCCTCTTGTTGATTAAAAGCCTGATCTCTTCCCGTAACGTAATTTCACCAAGATGCCAACACCGGTCATGGGGTAAGAAGGTGATTCAACGGCGGATGCAGAGGTATACCGAGGGTGAATACACACTCCTACCCACCAACGTAAAGGTCCGACGCCGATTGACCGACGCATAGGGCTGAGATAAAAGATCTCCACTGCTGGCGATCCGGAGCCGGCGTCACCACTCGCTGCCAGCCAAGGTTCTCGTCAAGCGGCTAGACTACGCCCCCACGAGCTTCTGGGCCTGCCCCTTCGATGCTCATCTGGATTTCAGTCAAGACCCTTTTTGCAAATCTCGTTTTCATCTCTTCTCAACGTGTGCCCAATCCATCTCTACTTACATACGTTCCCGAATTTCGATTTCTAGCGCCTTTTGATGACACTGGCGATAAAGTCCACGTTTAAGATGCAGTTGCTAGGCCATGCACGGATAATGTTCCGCAGGCAGCGATTCACAAAAACTTGCAGTTTTCGCGTCGTCACCGCATATGTGCACCAAGTTTCACACCCGTACAACAATACGGATTTGACGTTTGAGTTGAAGATTCGGATTTTAGTTCGTAGAGAGATCTGTCGTGAGTCGGGGAATAATCTCAGAGTGAAGTGACTCTTCTACGTCAGATAAGCCGGTAGAATTCCTAATAGAATATTAACGATTTTTGGTGAATAAATCAGCTATGTTGACAAAAAAGTCCAATAAGAAATTATGATAAAGTCTGTTTCACATAGAATCTGGTCGGATAAAATAGATCATTTCTCCGCAAAGAAATAACGTACAACAAAAGTAAAAATATCATTTTGTAGGGTTTTTATTGCACTTTAAGGAAAAAAAACATAAAAATCATTCGTCAGCTTTTCGGATGAATTTTCGAACTTTTTTTGTGATACCACCCATCATTTTCTGCATAGTACTGCTGATGATGATGAGGTATCCAACTTTTCCATTTGAGCGGGTTTTTTCATGGTTCTGCCACATTTCTTCAGTTAGCCCTTAACTATTGCTCAATATTTCTCGATGGGACGAGAATCCGGACAGTTTGGTGGATTGATACTTTTTTCAACAAAATCGATCTTGTTCTCCTTATACCACTTAACGACATCCCGGCTGTAGTGGCAGCTTGCCAGGTCCGGCCAGAACTTCACCGGACCTTTGTGGGACCGAATGAATGGAAAAACCCTCTTCTGGAGACATTTTTCTTTGTAAACATTTCCATTTATTTAATTGCCTCCTGATAGGTGTGGTCTCGATTCCAGCTTTTTGATGGTCGAATTCTCACTTGCCCTCCTCTCTTGCAACAATTCAGCTCCGGGGATTGATAAAATCAAATTTAACTTGTTGAAAAACCTTCCGGACGCCGCCAAATTTCGCTTGTTAAATTTATTTAATCAATTCTTGGAGAACAACATTGTTCCCCAAGAATGGAGACAAGTGAGAGTTATCGCTATCCAAAAGCCCGGAAAACCAGCCTCCGATGCGAATTCGTACCGTCCAATAGCGATGTTGTCTTGTATACGCAAGTTGATGGAGAAAATGATTTTGTTTCGTTTGGATAAATGGGTAGAAGCAAATGGTCTCCTTTCAGATACTCAATTTGGGTTTCGAAGGGGCAAAGGGACAAACGATTGTCTTGCTTTGCTGTCTTCAGAGATACAAATGGCGTACGCAAAACGTGAGCAAATGGCTTCAGTGTTTCTAGACATAAAGGGAGCTTTTGATGCAGTCTCAATAGAGGTGTTGTCAGACAAGTTGCACTCCCGGGGTCTGCCTCCACTATTGAACAACATCTTATACAGCTTGCTTTGTGAGAAACATCTGAACTTTGCTCACGGAGATATTGCAGTTAGAAGAACCTCTTACATGGGCCTCCCTCAGGGTTCATGTTTGAGTCCACTTTTGTACAATTTTTACGTAAGTGACATCGACAGTTGTCTCTCTGAAGGCTGCACTCTAAGACAACTTGCAGATGACGGCGTGGTGTCTGTCACAGGATCTACTGAGTCTCATCTGCACAGACCTTTACAAGATACTTTAGACAGATTGTCTTCCTGGGCTTTGGGGCTTGGGATTGAGTTTTCCCCCCAGAAAACGGAGATGGTTGTTTTTTCTAAGAAACATAGACCTGCTCAACCTAAGCTTCAACTCCTAGGCAGACCGATCACTCAATCGAGGTGCTTTAAGTATCTTGGGGTTTGGTTTGATTCCAAGTGTACCTGGAGAGCCCACATTGAGTATCTGAAAGGAAAATGCCAACAAAGAATCAATTTTCTCCGATCAATCACTGGCACCTGGTGGGGAGCCCATCCAGAAGATCTTATAAAATTATACCGAACAACTATTCTCTCAGTGATGGAGTATGGAAGTTTCTGTTTCCAATCGGCTGCCAAAACACACCTCATTAAACTCGAACGTATTCAATATCGTTGCCTCCGCATCGCTTTGGGCTGTATGCCTTCAACGCATAATATGAGTCTTGAAGTTTTGGCAGGAATACTCCCACTGAGGGACCGATTCAGTCTACTATCTCTCCGGTTCCTCATCAGGTGTGAGGTCATGAACCCATTGGTGATTGTGAATTTTGAAAGGTTACTTGAGCAAAATCTTCAAACCAGGTTTATGTCTATATACCATGTCTTCATGTCGATGCAGGTGAATCCTTCTACGTACTCTCCAACTCGTGTTTGTAACCCAGACTACGACCATTCTTCTGTCCAGTTTGATTTGTCTATGCAGCAGGAAATTCGAGGAATCCCGGACCAACATCGCTCACTTTTGGTACCAAGAATTTTCGAAGCTAAATTTAGACACGTCGATGCTGAAAAAATGTACTTTACCGACGGGTCTCTAATAGAAGAATCAACGGGATTTGGAGTGTTCAACGAAATAAATAGCGCCTCCTATAATCTCCAATCACCATGCTCTGTATATATAGCGGAGTTAGCAGCTATTCACTGGACTTTGGACAGCGTTGCGTCACGACCTGCTGGACTTTACTATATCGTAACGGATAGTCTCAGCTCTATTGAAGCAATGCGCTCAATAAGACCGGGAAAGCACTCGCCGTACTTCCTCGAGAAGATACGGAATATTTTGAGTGCTTTAACAAGACGTCGCTTTTCAATCACCTTTGTTTGGGTTCCCTCCCATTGCTCAATAGTGGGTAATGAGAAGGCAGACTCTCTGGCAAAGGTGGGGGCGATGGAAGGCGACACGTACCAGCGTGAAATCGTCTTCAACGAATTTTACTTTTTCGTTCGAAGAAACTCCATTACCAACTGGCAGCGCAGATGGGACGAGGATGAGTTGGGTCGGTGGCTCCACTCGATTATCCCAAAGGTTAGCCTTAAAACCTGGTTTAATAGGTTGGACCTGAGTCGGGATTTTATTCGTATATTTTCCCGTCTCATGTCCAATCATTATTCCTTAGACGCGGTACTCTATCGTTTTGATCTTGCTGGCAGCAACTTATGTGGTTGTGGCCAAGGTTTCCACGACATCGAGCATATTGTTTGGTCGTGTGAGGTCCATCTTGTCGCCAGAACGAATTTAGTAGACTCCCTTCGGGCCCGAGGTAAACCACCCAACGTTCCAGTGAGAGATGTACTAGCTGTGTTAGATTTGGACTACATGTTCGAAATTTACCTTTTCCTTAAAGCTATTGATCTTCGTCTATAATTCTTCTCAATTTCATGTTTCCCTTTCTATCCTCCTTTTTCATTAAAATTACAAAATCAAAGTGTTAAGTTAAGCAGAACATTGTAAAGACAAAAAAGACTTTGGCTCCTTAATGCCTAAAGGTATGAGCCGTTTCAAATAAAGATATTTAAAAAAAAAAAAAATTCCATTTATTGTGTCCCCAGTGATGAAAATCTTAGTCTTCTTCCCACAACTACAGATCCCTTGCCAAATCATCAACTTACGAGCAAATTTATCTGCGAAAACAAACTTGAATCTACCCGCAACATTCCCTTTACGCTTCGCAAGGTCAAATTTGTTACCGGGTATTTGTGCAAAATCCATTTTGACGTAAGTTTCGTCGTCCATCAAAATGCATCCGTTGTACTTGGTCAACACTTTCTCGTAAAACTTCCTTGCCCTGGTGTTGGCAACCAGGTTTTGTTTCAGCATCCTGTTGGGGTGTTTGTTTGCATGATACGACCGCAAGCCTTCTCGCAAACAAATTCGTCGAGCTGTACTGTGATTCGTCTAGAACTTTTCCGCCGAATCACGCAAGGAGATTCAGGATTATTGTGAACTGATCGAATTACCTTTGCTCGCAGCTTCCGGTCATATGTTCCACTTTTACGCCTGGTTTGTTTTGCTCGATCCACCGTAAAGATCTCCCGGTAACGTTGCAGCACCGAATTTACAGTCGATTTTGGATATTTCAGGAATTTCGCGATCTTTACCCCTGACCACGTCGGTTTATTACGTGAGTGTGCATAATTTTCTCTCGCCTTTCGCGTTCCATCGTCGATAACTTTTGACTGACTGCTTCAATCTTGATGAAATTTTCAACACTAAGTAAACAAACCATCCGGATCAAAACACTGTCAATAGATTCGCGATGTGATAACTAAGGGCGCTGCAGTAAATGAAAAGATGCGACCAGATTCTATGTGAAACAGACTTTAGATATCAATGAGTCTCTGTTCTTCTATAATTTCAGCCAAGTACGACTCGGACCGGATCGTTCCCATACTGGCTTCCTTTTGTGCCCTCTTCGGGCGCCTGATAGCTACGCTGCACGACGGGGAGTTTTGTCAGGAAAACGTCCTCCCAGGCACGGTTAGCAAGATCATGCCGTTCACGATAGCGGAAATCATACCACTGAGCACTACTCTGAAGGAGATATCGCTCGGCCTGGTAGAGTTGGCATTCCCGGAAACACGATCCTCTCTGAAGGATAGCTACCGGACGATGCTGACGTCGTTGAACAACGAATCAACATCGCACTATCGGCTGAAATGTGACCGTCAGAACGAGCAGTCCAAGAACGTGTGGCCCCATCTGATGAAGGTTTGCGTGTCGTTGTTGCGGCAGATCCACACCCGAGATCTGCGACGAGGCTTTTGTCCCGAAGGTCATTGGACTGCTCAAAATCTAAACCTTCCGCTGGACAAACCAACTGATTTACACCTTTCGCGAGGAAGACGGGGCCCGAGACCGTTCCAGCCGATTCGAGACTTCACTCGGGAGGATGCCGAGGATGGTCCACCGCTGTCGACCAAACAGATCCGATCGATCACCATCTTGCGGGAGATCCCCTTTGTGGTGGCATTCAACACTAGAGTTGGCGTTTTTCAGGGATTAGTTGCGGCCGACAAGCTACGAACCCAGGGGGATCTGCAGGGATTCCTGCAGGGACCCTCGATTCAGCTGACCGTCCGGAGATCGCATCTGTACGAGGATGCCTTCGACAAGCTTAGTCCGATCAATGGTAAGGCTGTTTCAAATAGGTGAGAAGTATTGAGTGATGCAATGTTTTTCTTACAGAACCCGATTTGAGGCCGAAGTTACGCATCGAAATGGTGAATTCAGTAGGAATGAGAGAAGCTGGCATCGATGGCGGTGGTGTATTCAGAGAATTTTTATCCGAGCTTATCAAGACTGCTTTTGATCCCCATCGAGGATTTTTTATGTAAGTTGGAATCTTTGTTTCGATCAGTTTTAGAAATAACGAAATTTCGGTTTTCAGGATCACAAAAGACAACATGCTCTATCCGAACCCGAGTGTAAGTAAAATCGTAGAGGACTATCAGCGGCACTATTATTTCATTGGCCGCATTCTCGGGAAGGCACTGTACGAAAATCTACTGGTAGAACTACCGCTGGCGGAGTTTTTCCTCTCAAAATTGGCCGGAAAGCATTCCGACGTAGATATTCATCAGCTGGCATCGTTGGATCCGGTGCTGCATAGGTAAGTTGACCTTAATTGATCATCTGACGGGCGGACAATTGATGTGGGATATTTTATTCGACAGGAATCTGATGTCTTTGAAGGCTTACGAAGGTGACGTTTCCGAATTAGGATTAGATTTCACGATAGTATGTGATGAGTTGGGCGAAACAAGGGTAAGTCGTTCTCAATTTCTTCCAAAAGAAACTCACAATAAAATGTAAACCAATTTCTTCCCTCAACAGATAGAGGAACTGAAGCCAAATGGTGCCAACATCACGGTCAACTCTTCTAACCGCCTCGAGTACATCCAACTGATGGCCGATTTCAAGCTGAACAAACAAATTCGGTGGCAATGTTTAGCCTTCCGACAGGGCTTGGCAAACGTCCTACCCATCGAGTGGCTGTACATGTTCAGCAACAAGGAGCTTCAAGTGCTAACGTCCGGAGCCGAAATTCCGGTCGACGTGAATGATCTCCGCATCAACACTCGCTACGGCGGTGATTTTACCCTGGAACACGAAACCATTCAGCTGTTCTGGAAGGTGGTCGAGGAGTTCGACGACATTCAGCGGCGCCAGTTGCTCAAGTTTGTGACCAGCTGTTCCAGACCCCCGCTTCTAGGCTTCAAAGACCTGGATCCTCCGTTTTGCATCCAAAATGCGGGCGATACGGATCGCCTTCCGTCGGCAAGCACCTGTATGAATCTGCTGAAATTGCCGGCCTTCCAGGAGGAAGGTTTGCTGCGGGAAAAGCTACTCTACGCAATCCAAAGCGGAGCTGGATTCGAGCTGAGCTAAAAGCCAGTGGCATCATCCCACTACTTTCAATCTGTGTTACTACCTACCTACATCCCTACAAACTCTGGTGTTGTGCTGGCTGGCCACGAGAGAGAGACTTGTGCAAAAGATTCGGTTTATCACTACGTCGTGTCTGCTTCCTTTCCACAAACTTGTAAGTAGAATATATCGATTTTATATGTATATGACTAGTAGTTTTTTCGAGTTCTCTGTCCTTTCCGTCTGGACATTTCCCGGCAGAAGTGATTTCGCATACTTATCAGTAACTGCAATGGTTAAGCAATTGTGCGTAAGTATGAAAAGTGTTATGCACTATTGATCTATTTCTCAGTAGCCAGATGTGTATACATATTTGAACCCTGCGAGACTAATTTTGATCATTGCTTTCTGGATGACAACGTGAAATATGTGTGTAGAGCAAATGGTGAGAATAAATAACACGTATACAGTATCGTTTGCCAAAATTATTCGAAAGAAATCATTTGAAGAACTTCATTAACGAAGGGAATGACAAAAAGTGGACTTAAGTGGCTACCTTGAGGGACATCGGAAGCAATGCCGAATGGCTGAGGTCTTCTGCTGATACAAATCGCCCCGAGGTGTTTGACATCATATGCATTAGGTCCGCCGTGCCCTCACGCATACTCGACATGGCTTGTAAAGCTCAGCCGGTCATCAATCATCACACCCAGGTACTTGATAGCAATAGCACACTTGGTCTCGATAACGCACGGGCCAACTGCAATCGTAAATGTTTGTGCGGACGTTAAATTGTAAAGACCGCATCCAGATTTCCCCACTCTCGAATTTTACCGTGAACAATGGCTGTACTTTCTCTGTGAATGGTCAGATTCAACCTCAGAAAGTCGCGGAAGACGATTTTCCAAAGTACTGGGACGAGTATCGACTCATGCGGAACCCCTGCTGAGACAACCATTGTTTATTGTTTATTGTTTATTGAAAATAATATCATCTGACATAGGTGTCTTAATGATCTACTTAATACTATTTGTACATAACATTATAGGCATTCTTAGTTTCGTAATTGTACGCTTAAATCAGATTCAATCCGACGTCTAAAAATTGAAATGGATACATTAAAGTCAAAGTGTGTAAAATGACGTAAAAAGCATGTTATTGCGGAACGTAGAGGGTCGTTGCTGCCATAGCGTGTACTTCTTGATTCCAGAGAGAGCCAATTTCGATTGCGAAGAGTTCGTTCTGGTGCATAGATGTTACATCGGAAAAGCAGCCATGCGCAATCGATTTCGTTCCGTAAAATCTTTGCCACGAATAGAGATTGGCCGATGGAATGACGATTCGATAGCGTCTGGAGACCAAGCAGGGCACAACGATGAGCATAAGGTGGCAGGTTTAAAGGATTCTCCCAGGGTAGCTCACGAAGAGCATAACGCACAAATCGTCGTTGAATTGCCTCAAAACGCGTAATCCAAGCAGCTTCGAAAGGCCACCATACCAGGTTCGCCGATTCCAGTATTGATCGAACCAGGCAGCAATACAGAGCTCGCAAGCAGATAGGATCGGTGAATTCTTTACTCAAACGTATGATGAATCCCAGCATGCGGTTTGCCTTTTCAAGTACCACAGAGTAATGACGTTTAAAAGTCATACGACTGTCCAATAAGACGTCAAGATCCTTTATTTCCTCCACACGATGCAACTGCTCACCCAGTATATTATAATTATACAAGAACGGATGTTTCCTGCGCCCAAATGTTATAATACAGCACTTCGAAACGCTCAAAACCAATAAATTACAGGCACACCAGCTCACTACTATGTCCAGGAAGCGTTGTAACGCGTAACAATCAGCTAGACTGTTTATAACTAAATATATTTTTAGATCATCTGCATACTGGAGAACGCCACATCCCATGAGTAGCAAATTTATATCATTACAGAACAGCGTAAACAATAATGGACCCAGATTGCTGCCTTGTGGTACGCCAGAGTTTGGAATGAAATCAAAAGATTCAGCAGAACCAATTTTAACAGCTAATCGGCGATTCGTTAGGTAGCTTTTTATCCACGCACACAGTCTTTCGGAAAATCCTAAGCGTTGCAATTTTTTCAGGAGGATTTCATGATTCACTGAATCGAATGCAGCTGATATATCTGTGTAAATAGCATCGATTTGTTTGCCGCCATCCATTTTAGATATACAGAAGGATGTGAAAACTGTTAGATTTGAAGTTACCGATCGTTTAGGGAAAAATCCATGCTGATTCTCAGAGATCCAGTTCCGACAAGCTGAGAACATAACATCGTTGACGATCCTCTCCAATACCTTTGAGCATGCAGCTAGCGATGTGACACCTCTGTAATTAAGAACATCTTGTTTGTCGCCTTTTTTGTGGACTGGACTCATATGCGATTTTTTCCAGATGGAAGGGAATTTCTGTTGTACTAGGGACTGATTAAAGATGTGGGTAAGAGGTTTTATCAGTGAATTGCGACATTTTTTCAATACGCACGCTGGTATTCCATCTTGTCCGAATGAAGTGGAATACTTCAAATTAATGATAGCCTCTGAGACCATTTCCTCACTAATAGCAAAAACGTCCAGATCCAGAACATCAATGGGTAATCGCGTGACGGTGGCGTTTAGCTGATCGGCAGTAGGCGATTCGACTGAAAAGATACTGGAGAAGTGCGTTGCAAAAAGGTTGCATTTTTCAGCAGGTGACGTAGCAAATCTACTATTTAATTGGAGTATCGCAGGAAGACCGGATTCTTTCCGTTTGGAGTTCATAAATTTCCAGAACTGTTTTGGATTACGCCGAAGTTTACTCTGAGTGCGATTTACATAAAGGCGATAGCAAAGTCGATTGTATATCCTACATCGTTTTGTAGCATCATTTAGTTTGATTTTTGTAAATGGGCACCTGGAATTACAAAACTTCCGCAGCAATTTCGAACGTGTCTGTTTCAAACGCTTCAGGTGAGCATTAGTCCAAGGAGGTCGAAGAGGAGGCCGCACCAGGGGTACGAATTGGTCAAAAACATCATCCAAAATTGCGCAAAAAGTACTAACAGCCATATCAACATCAGTACAGCTATGGAAATTAGACCAATCATATTCAGAGAGAACACGGTTGATTGTATCGAAATCCGCACGACTAAAGTCACGAGCAGATGTATCGAAAACCTCTACAAACTCAATGGGATTCGGGAACGAAATTTCAAATTGTAAAGGAGGATGATACATGTCTATTGGGACGACGACATCGCTGGCCTCGATTATGGAGCTGATCAAAATAGATTCATCCGAAAAAACCAAATCCAACGTTCGATTTTGGAAGTTACGTATCCCGTTTCGTTGATTCATTCCATTCAATGTTGTTCCGTCCAAGAGTTGAGCACTAGCAGTGTTCAATAATGAGGAAGAATCCAACACCATGCTGTTACTTGGTCCAGGAATCCACAACAATTGCGGCTGATTGAAGTCACCAAGAAAAATAATACTACTTGAAGGGTGTTGTAGTCTAGCTTCTGATAACGCATCAACATGTAAATCGATAATTGAGCTATCCTGACTTTTTTCCGGTGGTATATATGCTGATCCAATCAAGAATGAGTTACTTCCATTGGACACCTTCACCCACAAGTTTTCTATGCTATCGTCGTTAAATGTAACGATTGATGAACTAAGCTTGCTTGAAACCGCTATGAGGACCCCGCCACCTCGACTACGACGACTATTGGCACTATTTCTGTCGCAGCGAAAAACATTAAACTCAGAACCGAATAGTTGACTAGAAGGTATTGAAGAATCAAGCCAGGTTTCGGTGAATGTGTAGATTTCGTAGCATAGTTCAGATGCGGCAATAAAGCATTCAGAAATTTTAGATTTCAAACCACGCACGTTCTGGTAATACAGGCGCAGAATGTTCATGGATGGCTCAATAATGTGTTGCGACGTTTTCTGATGAAAGACAGGAGGGCTTCTGCAAGACGAGGACGGGTCACTGAACGCAGCGAAAGATATAAATGGGTACTTGCCTGATTGCACAGGCTGGAGAGCCCCGTTGCCTTCTTCGAACACAGGGCCGGGACGACTGTTGTCGCTGGCTGGAATCTGCGCGACTGTGACGAAGGGCTCGGGGGCCTCCATTGTGCTAATTTCGTTGCGTCCCGGGGGTCCAATCAGCAACTGTTCAGCAAAATTCTCGGTCGAGTATTCGTCAATCACGTCTAATGGCACACACACATTAAACCTTCCATCCAATCGATAACCAAACGTAGGAGGTCTGTAAGGCGTAGGCGCAGGGCAGTCATTGAACGAATGAGAACATGAAAAAGAGTACTTGCTTGGCGACACAGGCTGGAGAGCCCCGTTGCCTTCTTCGAACACAGGGCCGGGGCGACTGATGACGCTGGCTGGAATCTGCGCGACTGTGACGAAGGGCTCGGGGGCCTCCACCGTGCTTAATTCAATGCACCCCGGAAATCCAATCAGCGAGCAATCTGGCGAGTGTTCCGTGTATGTGATGAAACTAGAATGTATGGGTTTGTGACTCCGTGAATTTGCTCAAATGAGACAAATACTTGCCGTGACATGGCAATCGGAAGCCTCTCCCTTGACCACCTGACCAAAAGACGGGACGACTTAAAGCAGGAACAAATGATCGTTGGTGGTCAGGTAAGAGAGCTTCCAAATTGGCATGAGAGATGCGTCCCGGTATCCAATGATGTTTACTATTAGGCCCCAACGGTTGTCGAATTTGGTAGTTTTTATAGCGGTCCGCGAAATTGTCGAGAGCTATAGTCCATAAATTCCCTGAAGAATAATCCCTTTGGCCAAGACTGTGGATCCATTGCTTTATTTTTCAACTCCGGAGAAATTCCAACCTTGAATGAAATGAAGCGGAACGACGTGGTGTCACTTCCTCTGGGGACTAGTTTCACTACGTTGACATCGTCCACACCAAGGTTGGCTTTAACCATGTCTTTAACTGCTTCTTCGGAAACATCGGGTTTGATGCGAGACAGGTATATCCAAAATAATTTTGAATTCTCGTCATCGCACAACGGAATTGAAACAATATTCCCTCCAGATGCTTGTTTCGAACCAAGTTGGCAAGGTTCAGCAGAAACAGCATCAGGAACTCGAGTCCGCTTCAATGGACGCCTGAACCCAGACGTGGGTGTTGATTTTGTCCACACAGGGGTTTGAACAGGTTTCGGTGCAATCTTTTGAATGTCGGAACGCAATTCAGAAATTGCGCTCGTTAGCTGTGTTATCACGTTGTTCTCAGGTAGAGCATTGAAAGCCATTGAGCGAAAACTAGCATTCGAGAATAGTCCAGCACAGTCATCGCAAAACCAGAAGACGTTTTTTGCGAGCGTTTCTATCTGTCGTGCCAAACTTTTCGACAAACCCGTACATTGAGTGTGGAATCTTTTGCCGCAGAATCCTTTGCAATGTATTTGCTCGATTCCCGAGATGGCTTCATTGCAAGTCGAGCAGCTGTGATCCATAACGCCGGAAAGTATGCAGAGTGTTTTCCTTCACTGGAACTATTTGTGCTACTCACAACCAGATGTCGCTTTAGTCGAAAAAAATCGAGTAGGATTGTTTGTCTCGATAGTAAACAAATCAGTGAGAAAAACCCGGAACTTCGGCGCAGGTTTATCACTTCCTCGCGCAACTTTACGACACAAATCGATAGTTTACGCGTTTAAAACGGACTTCTTACGAGGCAGACAACACAAAAATAAATTTAAAGGTATGTTAACACGTTAAAAACTGTAGCTTTAAGAACCGTCTACTTTAATGGAATAAATCTCAAAACTCACCTTTTTTATAAATTTGCCCCAACTCCCTCGCGGGTTAAAGTATATTGCGTTTGGAGGTTATAGAAGTAGCACTGCACTTGTGAGAGTCCGTTTTAGCTCTCAGTGTATAGCCGGATCCTTCTATGGATCACATGCTCCAGCACCTTATTAGCTGTGTCTAAAAGGCATATTGAGCTTTTTTCTAAATTTATTTGGTCTTTAGGATTTTAACATCTGGATGTCATTCATCCCTCGCATATCGGGCGATATGCTGATGGGTTACCTAGTAGTTTTCCCGGCTCTGGTCGGAGCATCAGTTTCTGCCTTTCCACACATCTGCCTCATCCACATTTCAGCACTGACTACACTGAAGGAACACTCGATTTTTTTTGGCTAAGCTTTTCAGCTGTACGCAATGTCGATAACAGAGTGCGCATCGATTGCTTTTATGAGATGCTATCCCAGTGCCACCCGACTTACAAGGAAAAATAGGTCATTTCGACGATACAATCTTCGTAAACAGTGAATTATATGCTGATTTTTCCTACATGGTATTTTTTTGTCTAATTTTACAGCCGCGTTATACCGACTGTAGGCGACTAAATTAGCCAGAAAGGCAGATAGGAACTTGTAAGGTATTCAGCAGTTGGCAAAAGTAAGAAAAATGAAAAACAAAAGAACGTAAAGGCTGTTTACCAAATAATTGTACATATCATAACGATCCTTTTTTATAATAATCTCCTCATACGAAATAATCAACCTTTTTTCAGCATCCAAGCCGATAAATTGATTAACAAAATTGAATAATATTATTTTGGGTAGTTGGGATGGATTCCCATCCGGGCACCCGAATATTTCGAGAGAATTAAAATCCTAGAAAAAGGAAAAAAAGGGGCACCCGAATGAAGCAATTTTTGAGGAAAACATGGGGCTACCTCACGAGCCCGCAAACGTGGATTGAGGATGGGCTCGTTTCCCCACATAGTGGTGCGATCTGCTGTGCAACGGCTCGATTCAAACATTGGATAGGGTTATTTTGCCCTTCTGATGGAGACAACTTAATTCTATCCCGTTTTAGAGATGTAAGCGACTCTGTTCAGATATCTATTCCTTCCTAGTTGATGAATTTTGGACAAGTTGCGAAGCGTTCACAAAGAGAGTTCTACTGAAGCTCAAGACTTGATGGTTGTATTTGAATCTATCCTAAGCTCTCTGGAGCCACCCGGAATTTCCTTAAAATCATCTTAAAACAAACCGAAAAAAGATTATTTTTTCGATGAACGGTTATTTGTTTATTTGTTTTAAGATCAATGGATCACATTTTGATCCAAATGTTAATAACTCATTAAAATTTAAATCCAGTCGACAAATTTCTGGACACATCTTAAATTTTCCTTCGGAACACATTCCTTGGAATGTAAGTCAAAATGCTCAGAAAAACGATTAGGAAATGACCACCAAAACGGCACTCGACATTCGAAAGATATAGTATTCAGGCAACTATCCTGAATATTTGGAAATGTTTCATCGGGCTTTTTTTTAAATTAGAGCGATTTTAAATTTTAAGTCAACTTGCATTACATTTCCAATGGAGTTTTTCGATCTTATGTTCTATGACCATGGATTTTCCTGACTACATATTTTATAACATCACCCAGTTCAATGACTTAATAGAAAATTTCATGCCCGACAACTTTGTCGAAGTCTGGAAAAAAAATTCGAGTTGATCCTGAAAAGTTATTGGCAATTTTCTTAAACTCTATTAGACTGATTGATTTTTTTTACATTTTTCTTAAGTTTTTTTTTCGGGAATTGATGGGCGCCTTGGAAAATTCATCTCAAACTTTTTATCCAATCGAACTTTTCAAGTTGTGGTTGGGGAATCCTTATCTTCAATCAAACGTGAAGAAAATGGTGTACCACAAGGATCAGTATTGGCAGTTACCCTTTTCTTGATCGCAATGAACTCGCTTTTCTCTGTTTTGAACAAAGGGGTCAATGTTTTCGTGTACGCTGATGACATTCTAGTTATTGTCACAGGAAAAAGTTTGAAAATAAACCAGCGAAAATTACAAATAGCAGTAAATCGAATTTCGAAATGGGCTAAATCAGTAGGGTATTCTATGTCTGCTGAAAAATGTTCCAGAAGTCACATATGCCTAGCTAACCACCATCCATGGAAATTCAAAATAGAACTAGACGGAAAAGCAATTCCCTACCGGAAAGAACCGAAAATTCTCGGCATAACGTTTGACCGTAGATTTTCTTTCGAACCGCACTGTAGACGAGTGACATCAGATATTTCAAGCCGCTCGAGATTTATAAAGACTATCAGCAATCGTCACAAAGTAAACAATCGCCGCACGATTCTCAAAATCGGTAACTGTGTAGTTACAAGTAAACTGCTATATGGGCTGGAGATCACATGTAGAGCATTCGATAAACTTGTGGACGTTTTGAGTCCTGTTTATAATACAATGATCAGAAATGCCGGAGGCCTTTTACCTGGTTCACCAGCACTAGCTGCCTGCACAGAAGCTGGAGTTCTACCATTTTATTTGATAGTGGCTCTAAATATAATAAAAAAAGCCATTAGTATATCCGAAAAATCGCTGGAAACTCATGAGGAACGCACGTTGTACATTCATGCAAAAGACATTTTTCAAAGATACACGGGTTTGGAACTACCGAGTACAGCATGTCTAGAACGTTTAGGCGACCAGCGTTGGGACGCAGACAATCTCAAAATAGATTCGAAAATAAAAAGAAAGATTCGCGCTGGGGACCCTCATAAAAAAGTGATCGCTCATTACAATTCAATTGTTGAACAGAATTTTTTCTTTTTCGAAAAACTCTTCACCGATGGCTCCAAATTGTCAGACAAAGTCGGAATTGGTCTGTACGGCGCTTCAGTGACAATCGCAAAAAACTTACCAAGCCAAGCTTCTGTATTTTCTGCTGAAGTCGCCGCACTACTACTTGCAATTCGTCACCACAATACATCTGGTGAAAATACCGTATTTTTCACAGACTCTGCCAGCGCTTTAAGTGCCTTGCAAAACCCAAGAAATCGGCATCCTTGGATTCAAAAAATACAAAAACTTAATCCACGGAACATCACTTTCTGCTGGATACCAGGCCACGCAGGAATTCGTGGCAACGAGGAAGCAGACAGACTAGCATCTGTTGGCAGAGACGCACAACCTCGCCCATTGAACATTCCTGCTTCTGACCTTCATTTGTGGGTGAAAAATATCATCTGGCGAGCATGGACAAATATCTGGGCTTCAAACCGAAATCTTTTTTTGGCAAAAATCAAGGGAAATGCAAATATCTGGACTGATCAAAAAAATAGGAAAGATCAAACCATATTATCACGACTTCGAGTTGGACACACCAGGCTTACGCACCGACACACCGTTGAAGGAGGATCCGCACCGATTTGTGAGCAGTGCAACACGAGACTTACTGTACAACATCTAATCACACAATGCCCCGGTTTCCATGACATTAGAGAAAAGTACGATATAGACCAATCCATCCGCAACGCACTTTCCAATGGCTCAGTGAGTGAAAACAAAATGTTAGAATTCCTTAAAGAAACAGGTTTATATAACGACTTGTAATTGCTTTTTAAATAGTTTAAATCTTTCCAGAGGTGAACCAGCCTGTGGCTGAAAACCTCTTAAATAAAAAAAAAAGTTTTTTTTTCAATTCCGCTTCACTAAAAAGCGAATTAATTTATTATTTTGATTATTATTCTACTTATTTCAAGCCAAAAAACTTAGACAAAAAAATTAACTATTGAAAACTTACTCTAGACAAAGGACGTTTTACCTTTTGATTCATCTCTTGGGGACATTTCATTCCCTTTTCTCTTCACATAAAATAGGACTTCATTTTTGCTCCAATTTCGAATTTACTCAACCTGTTGGGACTTGTTATTCACCCACAACAGGACTTCATTTTGCTTGCTTTTTGAATTTACTCAATCTGTTTGGGACTTTTATTCACGTGAACTAACCCAGCTGTCAAAAACTGTTCTCTTTTTATTAAACTCACGAAGGTATCTGTGACAGTAGAAGCTTGCTCGTATGATGACTATTACCCATACATTTACTATTACATACACATTTGTGCTGAAAATTCTATCCCAAACAACTTTATAGAAGACCCAAAAACGATTCAAACTACGCCTGGAAAGATATTCGCTTTTTAATGAAGCGGAATTGAAAAAAAAAACTTAAGAAACATGGAAAAAATTCAATCAGTCTAATAAAGTTTTAGAAAATTGCCAATAACTTTTCAGGATCAACTCAAATCTTTTTACAGACTTCGACAAAGTGGTCGGGCATGAAATTTTCTATAAACTCATTGAACTGGGTGATTGTCATTTGTAATATGTAGTCCGAAAAATCCATGGTCATAGAACATAAGGTCGAAAAACCCCATTAGAAATCTAATGTAAATTGACTTAAAATTTAAAATCGCTCTAATTTATAAAAAGCCTGATGAAACATTTCCAAATATTCAGGATAGATGCTTGAATACTATATCTTTCGAATGTCGAGTGCCGTTTTGGTGGTCATTTTTTTTTAATAACGTATTTTGGCACACCGTGCTGCAGATGCTGGTTCCTTAATCTTCGGGGTCGTACAGTGATAGGAACAGCCTACAGCAGCGTGGGAGAGTCAACTCTCAATGTCAGCGGGTCGCAACGACAAGAGCTCGAGTAGCGTTTCTATAAACTTGAAGCGTATTCAAGCGTATTAGGACTCGCTGCCTCTTCCGCTGTCGGTGATTTTCCACATTTTGACGGGTGCCTCTTTGCATTACTGCCGCCTGCGCGGCATTCTCTTCGTCCATCACAGAATACTAAGCGTTCGAGCTTTGCGATAGCAATATTGCATGGTTCACCTTGTCTAACGTAGCAGAGAGATCAGTATAAATGGCATGAGTTTGTTCAGATCAGATGTTAACCTCAGTAAGTTTGTAGTCATGGCTCGTCTAGGCATGAATCCATGCTGGTCGCTGGAAATGTTTGGCTGGCAAAACGAGAAAAAGGATCTAGAACGACCATTTGAACGAAGTTTGGATATCGCGCATAGAGTTGAGATTCCATAGTTAGTCAATAGTTCTTTCTTGTCCCTCTTTTCGTGGACAGGAAACATATGAGCTAGCTTCCTTCTACAGTGAGGGAAGGATTGCGCCGTCCAGCGATGATTGGTAAATATGTTTAACCGGCTGTGATATTCATAGGAACCAATTGAAAAACAAAAGTCATTGCTTTTTTTACACATTTTTCTTATGATTTTTATTCATGTGTGTGTGAGATTTTTGTTCTTTGTTTAGGAATTCACATTGATCAAATACAGGGTTTACAATAATACAGAATAATCCATCCGCGCATGGTTGTTCTGCTCGCTTTCTCTTCTTATCAACTAGGTAGTACTAGTACACTACTAAATATGACACGTTGAATTGTTTTGTTCGGTTCCGTTTTTTCTGATCTCTTTTTTCCGTATATCTATCTATATAGATTTTATTCCATCTCTTGAGTTTTTCTTCTTGTTTATACAATGCGCAAAAGCATAGAAACCAATGTATAAATATACACAAAAATAAAATGGCAATACAGAAATTGAGAAAGGTCTGTAACTCGTTAACAAGTTGATCACGTCAAACATAATGTAGTTATTCCAACTTTAATATAGAGAAGTTCGCAATGATAAAAACTTAAACTAGATAGCTATTAACTTAAATGGTGATAAAATAAGTATTCTTAAAACAAAACTATTTCTGGGATTTGTACGTTAATGAGTCGAATTTATAGATACTATTTGTTGCTCTCGTTTGCTCAAATAAGTTTTAGAAAACTGCTTCCTGTGAGATTTCCGTTACCTATTTTGTTCATGTTTTCCCTTTCTCTTTAGATTGCACACGCTGGCTTTGCCGAAGATTTTCCGAACTTTTTTATGTTTCGACTTTTGGTTTTATTTTTTTCGAACCGTGTTTTTTTTCTTTCATTTTATCCTATTAGATTTTTTTTCGATCTATTCATCATTAGAAATTTTGTGCGAACCAAACGCCACACATAAGTTAGGATGTCTCAAAAATAACGCTAGGTTCTGAATTGTTATTTTTACGCAATTTTTAGCATTATCTGTTTGCATCTCTCCAAAGCCGGTAGCATCCGCGGCGAAAAAAACGAGAATATACATACAAGGGCAGGAATGTGGGCGGGATGCTTCCTGGCGAGGAGTAGGTTTTCTCCGGACAAAAACCTATGAGAAAGGTGGTCAATTTTTCTTTTTTTTACAAACTCTAGTCCTGCAATTGGTTCTCGGTTAAGATACGCGTTGTCCTGTGTTAACTCAATGAAAAAAATGATTTATTATATTTCCCATTTGTTTACTTTTCATGCATTCGATTGACTGGAAGCTCTCTGGAGCCACCCGAAATCCTGATCTTGATCGGAACCCGATCCTGATCTTAATATTTATTCTTATCCCGATCCAGATGTAGATCCTGAATCAGATCCTGATCATAAAGAAATCTAACTTAGCAACAACCAAAAGTCTTTAAAATGGATGCCCAAGTTTCAAAAGCACCCGTATGAATCGCTCGCTTGCCGAGCGATTCAACAATTGACAAGCTTAGTGGTACCCTAAGATGTCTTTCCAAATTAATCAGTCTCGTGACACGAAGCTCGTTCTGGAATTCCGATTTGCACCTCTAGAGCATTTCCCGTAAGAAGTATTTCTAATTTTCAAAAGGTTCACAAATTTCAAATATCAATTGTCATATCTTCAAAGGCTTCGATTGAAACTATGTACCACCTTCGATTTTTCCGGATTCCCCGAACGAGAAGAATACATTCGTTTGAAATTGAACCGTTTATTGGTAAAGCGCTGATGTATGCTTATCAACTTTTCTACTCTCTGGAGCCACAAAATTCTTTTTTTCTCAGCAACCCCGCTTTGAAAATTCATGAACGCTTTTTTTGCTGTAACTTTTTTTTCTTCTAAAACTTGAGCCTTGTGACTCATAAATGTCTAAAAATCAAATCAATTTAAAAATCCTGTTAATTATTTAAAAAAAAAAACACTTCAAACTATCGTTCATTTCATTGAGATACCTAACACAAGACGATTGCCATTTTGGGGTGTTAATTTACTTTTTCAACTTCTGAAAGCTTCGACTTTTGGATTGTTTTTGCTTCCGTTGTTGTGGCTTTAGTTGTTTCTTACCTGTCTTACCTCCGGGGGACGACTTGGACTTGGTGGTGGCCTTCACTTTTCCAACGACGACCGGCTGCTTAAGGGGTGGTGGCTTTCGATGGTTCGATGTTTGACGCCGTCGATGGACCAGCCGCTGGTGCAGGATCAACTTGTAGCGCTGCCGGAACTGGGCCCGACAGTGTTGGCACCGATGCACCGAACCACCCGGATTCGACCGTGGTCCGTGGCGCCACAGATTGTGCAACAGCAACGAACCCTTGCTGTGGTAGTAGTGGCCGGTGGTGTCCTCGGTGCTGCTGCTGCTCTCCAAACTATCGTTGGCTGCTGCTGCTGCTGCCGGAGGTTGACGGCGCTGATTCTGACAGATGCGGCAACATAGACGACGCGTTACCAATCGAATCATGTGCTTGTCCCGGATGTCGGTGATATCGGGGGATGACGCCTCCTGAATTACTAGTAGGGATTCCGATGACGACGGAGGGATGTTTTGTTGGATGATCGGCGAGGCATTCGGTTCCAAATCGATTGTGGCGAGCTTTCGAAGTTGCTGCTTTCGGTTGCCGTTGCCGCCGAGCCGCTGTTGGTCATCACAGACGAAAACCACTTCATCGTCGTTTGGGGACGATGGCGACGTCGTTTTGGCGCCGGTTGTGGTCAGGGTGCTGATCGTGACCTCCCGGTGGTTCTTGAGGAATTCGGCCAGGTTGAAGTTTTCTTTGCCCTCATCCTCGTGGTCCGATTGATCCGGATGTTTAGGGGAGACTTTCTCGATTGCCGGAACTGTAACGGCAACGGCCGCAGGCGTCGGCTTCGCGAAAGCAACGCCACTACTCGCTAGTATCTTACTGTACGACTTTCTATACATTTTATCAAAAATAGTAGTTTCACTTATATTCTTATTGTTAACGCTAGTGCTATTGTTATTGTTGCTACTGTTACTGTTGTTGTTGTTCCGTTCAATTCCGTTGTTGTTCTCGACAACGGTTGTTCCGTTGATGAGGATCTGCTCGCTGCCGCTGATCTTTTGCTGTTGCTGCTGCAGTCCACCAATACCATTACGGTGGTGCGAAAGTTTGTTTTCCTTATCGTAGTTGCAGCGGGAACTGCTACTCTTGTTGCGACGTCGCTTCGATTCCGCCGCCGTCGTGACCGGATGGGCCAGCAGCAGCGGGTTCGAACTATGATTTGTACTGATGCTGTTGGTTTGGTTCTGGTGGATGTGTTGTTGTTGGTGGGTATTTGGAATATGGCTCGCGGGAGGCGAAGTCAGTAACGACGTCGCTTTCTGGTGCTGCTGCTGCTGCTGTTGTTGTTGCAGCTGCAGATGCTGCTGGGCAACGGCCGCAGTCGCTAGCAGTTGTAACAGTGATAGATGTTCCTCGGTCAGTCCATTTGGCGCCTGGTGGGCTGGTTGTTCCACCACCAGAGGTGTTTCCTTGACTGGTGGTGGTGGTGGTGAGGAGGCTGGCGAGCAGGACGCCGACGACGACGCTGCCACCAGGAGCGAAAGCTTGTTGGTGCTACTACTGCTGAAGCTACTGTTGCTGTTGCCGTTCGATGATACAAGCTGCTGCTGTTCTTGTTGCTGTTGTTGAGGGTTGAATAGATGGTGGTTTCCGCCTCCCGCATTATGAAAATCCTGCGTCACGGAAGCTTTGTTGCGCCCGATCGCCTGCATTGTGAGTAGGCTGCAATGAGATAGAAGTTGGTTGGAATGGAAAGATTAGTGGATGTTGAAAGAAACACCAAAAAAACTAGAAAAGACAGAAAGATGATGAAACAAACCAGAAATAAATACTCAATAAAAATTAGAAGATGTAAAATTCCAGTTGATGTCAGATGCAATTCGACTTTCACCTTCATTATATTCATTTAAATTACGTGCAATTTTTGTTGGCAATCATAGCAGTCAGCGATTTATAGGTATTTGTATCTAAGGAGTATCATAGTAAATAAGTATCCTATAGCAGTTCTAGTTGCTATGGTAGTAGTAGGGGAGATGGGGGCATAATGGCCACCTTAAGGAAAACGGTTATTTAACCATAGAAAATAGCTATAATATGAAGGTTACATCATTGTTTCGTGTTCAGACACTTCAAAAGCCTATTCCCTAACGGGCTGAAACGTGAAAAACTAGATGAAAACGTTAAAAAATGCCATTTAAAAATTTTTGCCAAAAGCTGAAAACCAGCCACTGTGGAGCCATAATGAGAACCCCCCCTGAGGCAGTATGAGCACCATTAATCAGGGCAAGTTGTGCGTTTTCTGCCGGGGAATCTAGCAGCGAATTCAATTCGATGAAGTCAGGTGAGTCGTAGATTCATCAAACAAAGCAATAGAGTTGTTTTTGACATTTCTTACGCACACTTGCTGAGCGTGTACAGATGAGACGGGACAATTAACCTTAAAAACTCTCGGTACAAAAAACAGGCAACCAGTCGATGCACATGGTCGTTTTTGAGGTTAATTGTCCCAAAACTGAAAAGTGTTGGTGAAACAACCAGCATAATTTCACGAACACTACCAGCGGCAAATAGGACTATAATAAAATAATCTAGGCCTGTTTGTAGAATACAAACAATTCACGCACGCTCATACATTATGTGCTTTGTTCGGAGGATGATGCTACTAGCCGTATAATGTAACAATAAAAAAATCGATCATGAATTGTAAATGGAAAAAAATCACCTCAAACAGAAATCTAACGCTAGTCTTTTGATAACCTCTCCGACACCTTACCAATAGGCTAAATCATCGGATGAAAACTAGTCAAGGTGTGGCGCCATAAATCAATTTTAATTCACTGCTAGATTCTACGGCAGAAAATGCTCATTATGCCTCGATAATATGGTGCTCTATATGCCCCTAGTCAACAAATTTAAGTAAAAACGTGTTTTAAAATTGATAAAAGTGAAAAATCAAAAATTTTATGATGGTAAAAATTGAGAGACAATGTGTACATCATGTTGCAGTGCGTACATTATAGATCAAGGTTATTTTAAGATCATAAGAGCTTATTTCGTGGTGCTCAAAAATTATAATATTTTCGTAACTTGAGAACCAAGCTAGTTTTTTTTAAATATCTCTGTAAAGATGATAAGGAGATTCCTTTTTTTGTGAAAAATTAATACTATAGGAAGTTCGAAACAAATCCTCATGAAAATTTATTTAAGAAAATACACACTTTCGTAGAAAAGCGTAGTTCTCATTATGCCTCGGGTGCTCGTTATGCCCTCATCTCCCCTAAATAACAACGATCAGGGTATAAAAGCAACCAGTCTAGTTTTATAAGTTGTCCTGTAATAAATGATAATCGTGTTTCTCAACTGGTAATGGGCCCAGCAACACTATACCTAAGAGTGCAGTAAAGTTTAAAACTTCTCGAAGTCTGTGGAAAGTTTCCGGTTCAAGAAGAACAGTCTGCAGAAGGTTGAAATCGTGCAGTTCGCTGGCGAGAATTCCGACACGTGGAGGTTTCGAGTAGAGACTCAACTTTTGGCGCATGAAGGGAAGGACACTATCACGGCGGATCCCCCAAGATAAGCAGCAGCGAATGCGACGTTTTTCTAGAGGGACGAGAAAGCAAAAGCACTCTTGGTGACATTTATTGCGGATAGCCATCAAGAGCACGTGCGCGACAAGGAGACGGCGAAAGAGATGTGGACGTCGTTAGCAAGTACCTTCGCTAAAAAAGGTTTTGCCTCCCAGACGTACATTCGGCGGTCCTTGGCTATGCTGCAGATGGAAGAAGCATAAAGGACGAACACGAAATTATTGCGACACATTCAACAGGGCATAACTTTTTTACCATTGGGTAAAAATCAACCAAATTTTGCACACTTTCTCATTGATGTGTATTGTTTACATGCTGTCAAACTCGAAATCGTGTTTTTCGATTCAACGAAAATGGAGGTGAACCAACGCAAGTCGAAAAAAAATCTTTCCAAACACCTGGAATTTTCTGACCTGCCGCACCGGCGGTTGGGAAAAATATTGAACATTCACCATTCAACCGTCTCCAGAGTATTGAAGAGGTTCCAGGAGCAGTTGATGTTGAACCACGGAAAAGGAACTGCAAGAAACCCGGGACGAGAACAAAAAGACGGAGGGAAAGGTGAAGCGGATGATCAAAGCAAATCCCAACGTCTCAAGCCGTGATTTGGCTAAAAAGATCAGCATGTCGCAGAGCTACGTCCAGAATGCAAAGAAGAGAGCTGGACTACATGCATACAAGGTAGAGAACTTCCCAAATTGCGATGAGCTGCGACAATCGACGGTTAAAACTCGGGCACGGAAGCTCTACGGAAAGATGCTGACAAAATATGGCTACTGTGTGATATGGACGACGAAACGTATATAAAAGCTGATTTTAAGCAGGTTAGAGTTATTCACCGGCAAGAGCAAGTTCGATGTGAACGACAAATTTAAGAAGGCCAGGCCAGGCCATTTTGGCCAGATTTGGAATCATGCCGCTATTCTAAAGGGTCCTGGAGTGGTATGAGGCCAATTCTGTCCATTTTGTTTCAAAGGACATGAACCTGCCAAACCGTCCGGAACTGTGCCCGGTAGAGCAGTACTGGGCAATACTAAAGCGGGAACTTCGGAAGAGTAAGAAGACATTCAAATACGAGAAAAACATGTTAAGAAAATGGAAAAAGAGAAAGAAATTGGTACCGGATGACACTGTAAAGACTTTGATGGAGGACATCATGTGAAAATGCGTTCAATTTTGCACTCAAGGCTCCATCGATTATTTTTTTTTTTGGTTTTTGATGTAAATGTACATGTGTATAAAAGTACCCTGAAATTTTGGTTTGATTCTAAACATTATAAGAAAATTGGCATGTCATTTTCGGTGTCGCAATAATTTCGTGTTCGCCCTTTGAGAAGCGTGCTTGTTCAGAGGCGAGTCGAGCTGGCGAGGGGCAGGTTGCGAGATATTCATTCAACAAGGGGTTCGCACTTGTTTCTAGAGTGAAGGTGTCCAGCAATCAAGACGAAATCAAGACCTTTCCCATGGCTCGATAAGCTTCCATCTGATTCTGGATTCGGTTCGACGGATCGTTGACCTTTTCATTTGATCGGGTTTGACGATCCTTATCTACATCTACATCTGGCCCACCTCCACACAACGATGACGACAATTTCTAACGGATTGGCTCACTCGGGTAGAATCTATTCGGAGATATGATGACCAAGATGGCGGCAAGTTGCCGTTGTGAAGTTCACTTCTTTGCGTCGGTCTGGTTCAGGACCAGGGCTAGGTACTTTTACGAGGTCAACCCTGTGCAAGGTTCCTGGAGCGGATAGCTTGGGGACTCCTTTGAGTTGAGATCCATAAACATGAATAAGTCCGAGCAAAGAGCTCATTCGGAGGAGATAAAAAGCTAACTAAGCCGTTTCAAATAAAGATATTATAAAAAAAAAGAAGCTAACTACACATTGCTGAATAAAGGCTAAGTAATTCAAATTCTCCAGCAGAGTAATTACATTTGTTCCATACAAGTCGTACATCGACATCAGGTATTAGTGTTTCAGTACTCAAGCTTCATTAAGGCCTGAGATACTTCATTAAGAAGTATCGTTACACGTTCGCCTGCTCGACTGGTTAAACCCTCTGAATTTGACACAACAAAACGTATCTCGAATATCAGAAGTCTAAAGCAACTCCAAAATCTCCAAGTAGTTTGTAAGGTTTGTCCTTTTGAAATACTTCGTTCACGAGCAAACGAGATACTCGAGGTACCCTATTCAAACGGGAGTATGAGTTTATGCGCATGCCTTCTGGTATGAAATATACTCCGTCAGCATTCCAGCGCGCAATGGATAACGTGCTTAGTGCTCAATCCCGGATCGGAACGAACATCGCAACCGGACCGATTACTGTCAAACTATTAGTTGTCAGTTTGAATCTATCCGGTTTCCCTTCGAATTCTCTTGGATTTTCCCGACCATTTCTCCGCTGCCATACAATGACAGAAATCAAAATCGATCAGTTCGAATCGGTTCGGTTTCGATTCGAATTCTGTCAGTTTTACTTGGCGGGACCAGAGATGCCAACTGCCAACTGACGAAAGTTCAAAAAGTCTGGAAGATCCAGACAAAATCTGGAAGGTTGACATCACTGGCTAAACTGTCAATCGAAAACGATTCGAAACGTACGTCAAATATTTATTTTTTCTCATCGGTTCGGTCGGCAGGTACGTGCGTGCGCGGCTGAAATCTTTTTTGAAACCGCAGGAGCAGCAGTATCATGAAACTGGTTCCGTTTGTTTGGAGCTGCAGTGGAAGGAAACCATCATCGAGCGAAAATGGAACAACCATCAGCAGCAGCCTCAGCTTTAGCGCTAGTTGTGGATGAAAGTTGTCGTTGTCGTCTATGCTTTTCCGTGGAGGACCTTTCCTGTTCTCTCTTCCCTGCACAAGGTAACCCTAGCCGGGAGGTGATCGACATGATACTGGATTGCACCTCGATACGGGTAAGTCCGATTCGGTAGCGTAGCCTAACCATAGTATAGTAACGCGTGTTGTTTTTGTTTTGTTCTTGTTTCTTTCTTGACTCAATAGATAACCTTGGAGGAGGACTTCCAAATGTCGAGAACCCGGTAGAACAAGTTAGACTGGTTCGGGTGAATTGGAACCGGATCCAACAAAATTTGAGGATACATCCGAAAACCAGCTTCCCATCGAGACGCTCGAAGCATAACTCGAAGTTGTGCCACCACAATCGTCACTGCTTCAGCAGATGTTGCTCCATCAAGGGCCAAACAATCATCCCAACCCATCGTCATCTCCAATCGCCATTGGAAGGTTCCAGCACCATGAACCGTCGTAGATCGGAAGATCAGAAACCTGCTATTTTCACCAGCCACGAATCTTGTCGTCAGCAACACGATGAAAATCACAACGAAGAACATTCCGAGACACCGTTGGCCTTCCAGCTGAGGGCCATCTTGTTGCAGCACCGGGCAGTCGCTGCAGCTGCTGCTGCATGCAGTGGAATGAGTAGCAGCAGCAGTGGGACCGCAAGTGGTCCTCCTTCGAGTTTAGCTACCGTGAACAACATTAGCAATAATAGCAATGCAGCTGAAATATTGTGTATTGCAAAAAAAAAAAAAATATTAAACTATCCATAGAAATAATTTTATTGTTTTATTTTCAAAAATTTGAAATCCGAACAGAAATTGACATTTGGGCAGAAAAACAACAAAAACAACAGGGCAAAGCGTTCGGATTTTTTGTCCGATTTCGATCGGAAAACCGTCAATTTTTGACCGGAAAACCATTAGATTTTAGTAGGAAATCTAACCGATTTCCGTCTTGAAACGACCAGGTTGTTTTGACAGCTCACTCGCAAAAACTTATCGTCGTCAGGAAAGTTGTTTCCCCAGGGCACTGAATTCGTCGGAAATCGGTTGGATTTCTCGTCAGAATTCTAACCGATTCTCGGGTTGAACGGTTCGAAATCCTACCGATTTTGGGCCGATTTTTCGATCCGGGATATCCTAGACTGCAAAGATTTTTTAAATCGGACCGATAAGTTTCATAATTACAGTTAACAAAATTTTTCAGTTCAAATGGGGTCAAATTTGGTCAGTTGGTCTTGGCCGAGCTTGAACATTTTTCATCGTCTTGTTTCGGTCCGAAAACAGATCGACTTTGGTTCTATTCGGGACCAATTTTTTGATCTGGAATGATAACATTAACCCTGATTCGACCAATATTTTCCAACCCGTTAAAGTTCTTAGTTTGTCAATTTGGAATTTCTGAAGAAAATATCGTTATATCTCTCTTGTTTCTCAACAGTGTACAGAAACTTACAGTATTGGCGACCCTGTAACGTATCCATGAAAAAATAACTAGACGAAATCAAACATTTTAAGTATTCATTAGGGGTACCAGAAGAAAAATCAAACTTTAAATAGTGTCAAATTGACACTTTAGACCGTATGAGGGTTTAACAAAGTGTTATCTCTTCTACAGATAAGCTTGATCGTTCATTTAAACACAGGACCTTTAACAGACTGATAAAATTTTACTATACAAACAGCACTGTTTGAGAATCTTTGCATGCCGTTTGTTGTGAAGAATGCGCCATCAACGTTTCAGCGTGCAATGAAGGTAGTGTTGCTAATAATCCTAAAATAATACGGACATAATTTTGTTGCGAAAAAAACACCAAAAAAGGTGGCTCCAGAGAGGTGTTCTGAAATAGTAGAGTAATTGAACAAAAAACTTAACCGAAATCGATTCATCTACTTAAAAAAAAGTTCATATGTGAAAATTTAATAACTACAAAAACTAAGTTGAATTATAACCGGTGAATCAACCGAACAAAACCAAACACAACCAAACTGAACAAGAGTGCTGCTGCTATCTATGGACAGAAAAAAAAAACTTGTTTGTTTCGTGTTTCGTTACCGGGCATAATCTTCCGAGTCGCTTCCGTCCGCTTCCAGGTAGCTGTAGAGAAGATCCGATCCTCTCTTCCGGCTAACCTTAGCTATCCAGTGTTGCTGTTGTTGCGGTGGTTGCTGCAGCACCTGTTGCTGTTGCTGCTGCTGCGAATGTTGCTGTTGCTGTTGCAGGGACTGGTGTTGATGAGAGGCGGTCCCCGGCCCAACCCCTCCACCTAATCCGTTTCCCGGACCCGCTGCAGTCCCGGTGGTTGTAATGATGTGGTTGTTCTGATTGTGATTGTGATTTGCCGCTCCGGAGCTGGCAATGGCAGTGATCACCGCACCCGTGCTGTTGTTCACGAGGACGGTTCCACCATTTCCGGCCGCTCCGCTGGCCGCCAGATGTTGGTTGATCGTGTCGATCAGATTCGAAGCGTTGCTGTTGGTCAGGATGTTCCCGGTGATGGTTGTCGTCGTTCCGATCGTGGTCGTGTGGTAGACTTGATTAGCACTGCTGCTGCTAGCGTTTGGGATTCTACTTTTTTTGCGGTGTATTTTTTTTGTCGATTGCATTATTGGAAGGCATGTTCGGTTTTCAAAGAGATTGGGAACGATTTTCTTAAAATTATTAATTTGGTTAGAGGGTGGGTTGGAGACACGGTTTTTTTTTGTTGGGGGTAACACAATTCTAGTCGGCTATTCAAAAGCTTGCAATAACATCCAAAATAAATTAATTTTGAAACATCGGCAACTAAATATCGTGAATTCAAAAGAAACCTTTAATAATAAATTTCAGATAAAACAGAATTGCTACTTATTGAACACAGGACTTCTACTGATTTTCACATTTTAGACTTTCCTCTTTCCAATGCACTATTCACACTTCTAAAACGAAAACTTTCAAATTTTCAAACCAAAACTGACACATTCTTGATAGAAGTTTCACAACATGAATACAAGCAACACTGTCTTAGAATGCCGTGCATTACGCGACGAAATGTTGATGGCGCGCTTTGCACACCAAAAGGTATGCGCATAAACTCGTAGTGATCTCTGCTTGACTCCACGAGCTCTCATGCATGTGCCTGATTTGTCTGAATTTCAATATGATGTTGATTGGCTTTTTTCTGTACATATTTAAGGTAGAATAATGAAATTACTGATCACTACGAGTATGTGCGCATGCCTATTGGTGTAGAAAACTCGCCATCAACATTTCTGCGGGCTATGAACAACATTCAGAGGCAGTGTTGACTGTTGGTTATATTCATGATATGATTTTTGCGCATTAAAATTTAGGTTTCATAATTTAGGTATCATATCTAAGTCCTCTTGTCTCAGGTCCAAGTTCAAAATATAAGTTCTCTGGCCTTTGTTATCAGGTCTCCGGTCTCAAGTGTGAGCTGTAAACTGTAAGGTCTCATGTCTCAGGCTCATCTTTTAGGTCTTAGGTCTCAGATCACAGGTCTCAAGTCTGCAGTTTTAAAGCGCCTCTATAGTTTTTTACAAAACTATTTTTTTTATCTTAAACTAATGATTTGACACTCGGACTGATTTTGCTTAAGAACAATGCATTGGAAACGAGAAAGATCTTAAGTATGTAGTGGCATAATTTCAAGGAAGCAAATTTTGCAATTGAAATTTTCCTTTGGTCGCCTTATTATTCCAGAAACAAATAAAAAATCTAGTGAAATCTTCTCAAAGAATTAGAAAACATTCTAAAAATCATTCAAAAAACATTGAAACACATAAATCGAAATGTGTCATTTCGATTCAAAAGTGGAAAACCATCTAGGAAACGAAACAGCTTCTAACAGAAAAAAAACAAGCTCAGCTAACTAACAAGAAACTCTGCTCACCCGAAGGAATTGGGATTCCCGCTGGTGACAACCACCGTGGTCCCACCGCTTCCGGCCATACTGTGACCGAGCGTTTGACCACTATTCTGGGTGGTCACAAAGGTGTTCCCGGAAAGATTCCGCAACACATTCCCAGTTAAGACAGTGGTCCCACCGCCGACGGTATCGTTTGCCGTCGTTCCGGACATTATCAGCGGCACCACCGTCGTTTGTTGGGGCGCTGCCGCCGCCGATGTCGTTATGATGGTGGTTCCGACATTGCTGCTCGGTACCACCACCGACGTTGTTCCTGTTCCATTTTTCGAGGACGCCTTAGGCGTCGGTTCATGCGGGCTAAACGATTTTTTGAGGTTAGTAATTACAACCTAATTTTATGTGTTAGTCCTAATGAGAATGGACAGAGAAGGTATACTTACTGCGCATCGAGTTGATGCATGTTGAGCTGGGCCTGGTCCTCGGCGAAGAAGTTGCACTTGTTGCAGGCCTTCTTGTTGTGCACCTTGAAGACGTGGGTGGCCAGGCGTTCCGAGCGAGCGGCCTTGTAGTCGCACAGCATGCACACGAACGGTTTGGTGTGGGTGTTCAGGTGCCGTTTGAGACCCCAGTTATCGGCGCCTGGAAGTGGATGAGAGAAAAAAAAAGAAAATTATGAAAATTTCCAATCTCGAAACGACGAATCGAAGATTAAAAATAAGATTAAATCAACTTGTTTGCTATCTTGTCGACTTCTTAAACAACGCTCCCGGCCGCAAGTCGAAATCGCATGATAACATTACGCTCAAGATTGGAAATGAAGTTCAGACGGACCAGCACAAGTATCAAACAGCATCAACGATTACTTCTGCAACATTGACCAGTTACTGACTTCTAACATTGCAAGAAATCGAGACATTTAACAGTACAATTCACTTAGTACACATCCATTGCCTTCTTTGTTTCTGAGGCCGGCATCCGTCTCAGAGGTACTGTTAGGAATCAGCAATCTCAATTCCAACAAATCTCCTGGTGCTGAGAATATTACAGTGGTCACACTAAAAACACATCACGTGGCGCTCTCCAATATCTTGACAGATATCTTCAATGAAATAATCGGAACCGGAGATTATCCCGACGTATTGAAACTAGCCCGAGTAACTGCTACTACTTTTAAATCTGGAGACAATTCAGACGTTTCAAACTACCGTTCAATCTCAACACTCTCTGTCTTGAACAAAATTCTGGAAAAACTTCGTGTCAATAGAATAAGTGAGTACCTATCGAAGTGCCACCTTATAAGTCCACGTTAATATGGATTCAACTACTGAACTCCTGGAAGATATATATGACGACCAGGACAATCGAGCCCTGTTTTGGGATCTGAAGAATGCATTCGTCACAATAAACCATGTCTTGCTGTTGCAAAAATTAGACTGGTATGATATACGAGGCCAGCTCCATCGATTAATTGAAAGCTATGTAACAGCTCAACAGCAATTCGTGTCTCTGAAAGGATGCTCAAGTAGCAAAATTGTTGAAGGAAGAGCTTGGGCAGTGGAAAGGAGAGACTTGTTCTGTGCAGTCCAGTGTGCCTCACCTGGATTCGAATTGAACGTGCTATTCATGTTGACCGCATACGCAATGTCTGGCCTCGTACACTGCGCAACAAACTGAAGACCACCAATGAGCTCTCGAAACGGAACCTGCTGCATTACTTGCATCTTCTTTTCGGTATCCGGGCACATTGATTTTGACAAACGTTGATTTCGATCCAGTGGAGTCGAAACCGTGTTACAGTGGACCATTTTGAACCGCTCCAATAATTCGTCGATGTACCTTTCTTGGTCCAGCATAATTGCGTCGTCACGTCGAGTAATCCTTATGCCAAGGACCTGCTTGACCTCTCCCAGGTCTTTCATCCGGAGCATGGACATCAGCTGCTTCTTCACTTCTACAAGTCTGGCTTCGTCGCTCGAGAAGATGAGAAAATCATCAACATAAATCACTATGACTAGAATCTGCTTTCCGTCGACTTTGTAGTATACACACGGATCGTAACTGAAACGTTTCAAGCCAAGTTTCTTCAACTCCGTGTCCAGCTTCAAGTTCCACACTCGGTTGGCCTGCTTCAAACCGTACAGCGCTTTTCGGAGACGACAAACTTTCTGGGGATTATTCTGGTACAAGAATCCCCCGGGCTGCTACATGAATATTTCCTCCTCGAAAAGCTCCCCCTGGAGGAATGCTGTCACCGCATTCATCTGGTGAACATGCATCCCAAACTGCGCCGCCACTGCCAGCATATACCAAATGCTGGCGTACCTCACCACCGGAGAATACGTCTGGTCATAGTACACGCCATGGACTAGGGAGAATCCTTTTATAACGAGCCTAAGGAGACTGCGACGAATGACTTGCGGCTCGCATCATCGACGAAAGTAAAAAAAATATCCACACAAATTGCTGTATATGAGATCCAACAACTCCGTCGCCCTTGTTTTGGTATGCCGGAACGCTTGACGATGATGTTTTCCCTGGAGACACGTTGTTCAGCAACCAATATCGTCCTCAGCAAAATCCACTCCAGTCACAGCACACTGCGAATGTGTATGTTGAGGAGGAGTGTTGAGATTTGTCTCATCGTAGCAATCGATGGGATAAATAACAACATACACATCAATAAAAAACAAACAAATTATTGTAACTATGGTTCCCTATGAATATCTGGGGAACAGGCTGGTATAAATAGAACGTAAAATTAGAAATAAAAGTATTCCAGTTTCTACCACCAAGAACAGAACAAGTCTCTCCTTTCCACTGCCCAAGTTCTTCCCTCAACAGGTTATGGGCCCAGCACTAGTGGAAAGAAGGAGAAGCGGAATCAAGAGTGCACAGTCATCCAGCCACACACTATTAATTTTTTGGTGTAATTTTACGTCAAAAAGGATGCACAAAATTGAAGCATCACTTTTGACATAAAATTACAGAAAAAAAGACAGAAACGCTTGAAGCCATAAATTCTCGGACATCAATTGAATGGCATATTCGACATAATATTACATACTTGATGATGTAAATTTATGTTTAATTGGACGCACAAAAGTAAAGCATCGTTTTTGACATAAATTTAGAGCGTAACCGAAAAAAAAACAATTCATTGTGCAAAATTTCACAGTTTGCAAAAATATTTGTTATTAAATGTTATTTTAGTTTCAAACTATTGCAATAACAGAAAGCATCTAAGCGATTAATAGGTTGGAAACTAAAATAACGTTTATTAAAAATATTTTTGCGAACTGTGAAATTTTACACAATGAAATCTTTTTTTCCGGTGACGATTGAAATTTATATCAAAGAGAAGATACTTCACATCTGTGCATTTCATTTAACAATTATTTAAACTTTTGATTTGTGCGTCGAAATACGTTAACGCTAAATTAATGTAAATGAACAAAATCAAAACATTTTTCTAGAAAAAGGTAGAAAAGTAATTCTACATATCAATACTTTCAATGTTCAGCCTTTTAGTAGATACAATTCTGGGTTTGTCATTTGTTAGGTGTTGGTTACGAATTATTGAACAGATATACATATCTACTTAGAACATGTTTCAGAAAAGTCAATAAATGATAAAAATTGTTTCACTTTTTTTATTAATTGTTTCGACAACATTTTATTTTAGTTTTGATTTATATCAATAATGATAAATTAAAAAAAAATTGCAAATAAACCATTTAAAAATAATTTGAGGTAGAATTTAGCAACAATTGATCTATGTAGCTTTTTATATATTGTATTCCGAAAGTTTTTAATTGATATAAATTGTTATCCTTGAAACTGAGTAATTAAGGTGCAAGGAGTCGATTTAATAGCTTCCTAGATAAAGTGTAACAGCAGGAACATAGTTTTCCATAAACCAGCGCAGAGCGAATCTCAGCAGCAGCATACATATCGATGTTCCAATCCTTTTCACCCATCTGTAATGAAATGTCAAAGAAACAAAAATTCAATAGTAAATATTATCGAAACCATAATCAATAAAGTAATGTGTCTTGGAAATGATTTTTGGTGCAGGTGTGTCAATTTAAAATGAAAATCACCTTCATTTATGTAAATTCGTTCACTGTAGCCGCCGAAATCCGACAGTCGACGAGAATCTTGACTGGGACCAAGTGAAGACGCTGGCTCCGGATCGTCAGTAGTGGAGATCTTTTACCACGGCCCTATGCGCCGGAGAATCAACGCGGGACAGTTAAAATTAAAATATTTTTTTTTAGTAATAGCAGCATGCTTTATACTATATTGCGGTGATCATAATACCGCCTTCAGTTATGCAAAAACTACTGAAGGCGAATGAATCATGATAGAGACCATAAGAATCAGAGGGACGTAAGTGCCAAAATCGAGTTTAGTATACCGTTTCTTCATATCGCAATCTATATCTGGTGCAAAACTCAGATTTTTTTATATTTTTAAAAACAAAATATCGATTGAATTGAAACTGCCCGAATTCTAAAAATATATATAAAAAAAATGTGTACCTTGCCAACTTTAAAGAGCATTTTCTCGAAGCTATCATTTGGGCACTTACATCCTTCTCATTCTGATAGCGCCTCGATCGCGATTGCATGTTGCGCACACGGTAACGCCTCAATACACTGTACTCTATTTTTATACGATTCATATGAAAGTTTAATAACACATTCAAAAAGATCGTTCATCGGTTGTAAAATGATCAACTTGGATTTTAAACTGGTCATTTAAAACCAAGTTGACGATTCTGAAGTAATGTTTATAAAATCAGGAAATTTAGTTTTTTTTTAAAATATTTTCTACAGGTTTTCCGAATCTTCCAAAGATCTAGCGACCATTCCCTTTCATGGTTTTGTCAAGAATCGATTGACCTTCCAGGAGTGGTTTGGAAAAAACGGAAAAACCGGAAAGCCTGTTTTTGACTCGTTTAAAAACCACATTATTTCTAGAAATTCGATAAAATCGTTCTAAATAATCCCGCGTTAAAAAATCGTTTAAACAGAGAATCCAGTGTATATGCCTCTACAAGAATCGAACACAAAACACCACAAAATATGTTTTTACTGAAATTAACCAGGCGTTGGTAGTATCTCGCTTAGCGCTATTGAACTCATATGCTAAGCAGACAGGTAATGTGGATGGGGGAAACATAATTTCTAGAGAATGAAAAACTTACTCGTTTATGAATCGTTGGATGAAACTGGCATGATCGGCGCAAGAAACGTATCCTTCTTCTAATGTGTACGGTGCCTAACTAGACTGTAGTTGACTGGCAATATAACCGACATTCTTGTGATTCTAGTGGGAGTAATACATTTTGTCATACTCGTTCTAGAGTCCCTTATAGCAAAGAGGTTTGCTTTGCCCTCGCATTCCACAGTCTACTAACACCCAATCTTTCGCTTCGATGTAGATTGATGGGTTTTGGGAAAAAATATTGAATGATGGGAGGGATAGCAAAATAAACTTTTCCAGGCGTATTTGGTTGACTAGAAAGCAGTGATTGAAATCCTCAACCATTTTCTCATCAGAGGCATTCAAAATACACACTTTGAGGCCTCGTATAGTAATACAGGAGACGATACATATACATTCATTCAAACCTCCCCCCATGAGGAGGATCTGCTCCGAGAGACACTATCCGTTCGCTGCTCAGAACGAACTCTCTCAACGTTCGGTCGCTACATGATGCATGAAGTAAACGAGGCACACATACTCATTTACGTTATTGAATTTGATGGACTCAAGCCGATAGCTGACGTTGAGGAGAACCGAACTTATTGCATAGCATAGGCCCGCAACGTATGGAGCAAGGAGAGGGGAGGAAAAGAAACGAAAAAACTAGCTGCCTGCGTGCGGTTGCTGTGCAATAATAGCAATAGCAGAAAAACTTCGGGTATTCGATCCAGGCACAAACGAGGAGACTCGGGTTTGCTCTGCCTTTTGAATTCGGCTCCCTCAAGAATGTAACAGGAGATGAGTGAGAGCCATTCGTTTGGTTTTTTGGATTCGCTGCCTCGAATGTATATTGCTTCTTGAAGGTGGGCCATGTGAGAGCGTATGCATCATCGGTTTTGTCGTTTTCGCTGCCTCAAAGCAACCTTTGCTTCCGAGTAAAGCGTTGAGCGAGAGATGGTTGATCAATTCATGCTCAGCAGAATTCAATCACTGCTAGAAAGTAAAAAAATAACAGTACATTTCAGTTGAAACAATTAAAATTAACTCACCAGCACTCAGTAACATCATAATTCCAGCAAGTGTTAGGATATCGGAGTTTTGTACACCAAACATTCGACCAGTAGTACGACACATGAGAGATTCCATCAGGAGCCCTCGGTGATCCTCCCGGTACCTTTTCCATCGTAAGATTGTTTGTAAATGTTCGAAGAAGTTCTTGTGGTGCTGTCCTGTTTCTGATATTGTTTCCGACAGTAACCAGTAAACCTACAACACAGAACTGAAGATGTTGGTACATCAATATCATCCGGAGAGCCGTGATTCGGATGAGGAAGAAGCAATCCGAAAAGGATTGACACTGCAGTGCACTTATTCATCTACATATCTTTGCGTGAAAAACAACAAATCAACCCAGTTTACATACAACACACTGCACAACCACTTAATTAGCTCTATAGACACTATACAATTTCATTTGAAAAGCAGGAAAATGTGATCATGAAAGTTTGTTTATGTTTATCTTCTTTGTTTATTTCGAATGTTCGCCTGCACGCTCTTTTTTTTAAACTCAAAATTAAGTATTTTTGGTTCAAAACCGCACTTCAGTGGCTTCCCTCAACTTTGAGTTTGTCTGGGCAATAGCAAAACTAAGTTCTGATATGCATACTCAATACTAAGTTCGGCAGCCGAACTCGAATTTATCCTTTTTTTTCGAGGGTAGCTTACTTTCAGGGAATTAAAGGATGATTAAAATTTGTTGTACCCGGATGTTGCTGTTCCGGTACATTGCATTGCAATTGCAGAGCGGTGGAAAGTTTTGACACTCCCGGTCAAAGAAAACTTCCGGATGTTACTTCCTACGGAAAGTAAACAACATCCGGAAGTTTCCGGACATTCCTAGCCGCTCACCATATGATGATAATGACGGACAGAATTTTACGCTGACACGGTGAACATGCATTCCTTCATAGCCTTCCGGTAATTGCTCCGGAACGACAAAATTTTGCGACGTGTTCGTTGGTTGCTGTTCCGGTTCGAACTGAACTCGCTAAGTGTTTTCAGTCCAACAAAGAGAGTTCAATTTTTAGTTCATAAGGTCGAACTCAGCTTTGCTCCCTCGCCGAAGGAAAAAAAAACGGATCAATTTTGAGTTCGCAGTTCGAACTCCATTTTGAACCATCGCAAGGAGGAAAAAGGGTACTTAACTTTAAGTTCATAGAATCGAACTATGTTTTGAACCTCGGTCGTACTTAATTTTGAGTTAAAATAAAAGAGCGTGTGCGATGAACGGACACGGTCACAAGTTTAAACCCAATATGATGTAAAATTAGACTGTTTCTAGATTATGTCATCATAAAAACAGGTCTTTTAAGCTTTATGGCTCAATTGATGTTAAAAATTTTTAGGTTTTACTAGTGTGCGTGAATTTTCAATGCGATTTGGTATAAAATTAGAGCGTTTCTAGATTGGATCAAAACAATTTTAGGTGTTTAAGCGTTTCTGTCTCGTGTAAATTTGATAATTTTTTGGTGTGCAGGAAACCGATGGAAGGACAATTTAACGTGCCGAAGCTGAGGAAAGTCAACGAACTGGGAACCGTGGAAGGTTGTAGGGCCAGGAACCATTTGGAAAGTCGTCAGACTGGGAAGCCAGGTGGAGGTCGACAAGCCAGGAAAAACGGTGGTCGTCGGACAGGTGCCAAGAGAGGTCGTTGGGTCGAATCCATTGCGAGCTGACCGGAATCCATACGAAGGTCGGCGAGCCGAGAGCCAGAGGAAGGTCATCGTGCCATTGGTGAGGTGTCGTGCCAATAGAAGAGCGCCGAGCCGGAATCAAACAAGGTCGTCGGACCGGAGCCACTAGGAGGTCGTCGGATCGGTGCCATGGAAGGTCGTATTTAGGACTGGGACCAAGAACACGGTCGTCGGGCCAGAGCCGCTGACAGGTCGTCGAATCGGAAGCCATGAAGGTAGGCGGGCCGGTATCATGGAACGTCGTCAAGTCATGAACCAGGTGGTGGTCGTCGAACCAGGAGTCACTGGTGGACTTGCGAGCGGGGTACCACGGAAGGTCGCCAAGTCGGAATAGGCAAATCGGTACCACTATTTTGCGACAACCGAAGTGCCATTTGTCTAGCTGAGAAGGAAATTGGATACTCGCCCCGCAGCGAACACATCGATCTACGACATCATTTCATAAGGGAGTAACTTGAGAAAAAAAAAAAAACGATTCAAATATTCCACGTTGCGTCCAATCTCCAGAAAGCAGATGTCCTAACGAAAGGCATTCGAGCTCGTAAATTCTTCGAAGCATTCAGAGCCCTAGGTTTAGAAAATTCAGATTATGAGGGGGATGTTGAATAGGTAACCTGTGAATTTATATAATTGTCAGTGGGTTATGCTTTAAGTTCGAAATAAATGTCCACTTCACTCTGACTACTCTCATAAACCACACGCGTTTTGCTAATAAAAATGTTCATTACAACGGGAGTACCACAAGGAAGTAACCTAGACACGCTGATGTTTCTAGTTTTTATCAACGATCTTCCACAACTGAACCTGTCACAACCGTCCGGAGTGAAGCACCTTTCACTAATAGCCACCTTGCCACTTGCCGTCACTTAGAATTTGAATCACGAAATGTGATCAAAGTAACCACAGGTCTTTTCGAACGAAAAATCAGAAGCAGAGCAAGTGTGCTAGTGAATTGTGTGCCGAAGGTAAAGTTTTAAATCGTTTAAAAGAATATTGTTAGTAAATCCTAATTTCTCCTAATTTAGTGAGTAAGTTTAGCTAGAAGCAGTTGTGAGTGGTAGGAACAATCGTTTAACCATAATTATTATATGACCTACCAAACGGTAAATGATTCAATAGCATAGATAAATTGTTAACTAACCTTCCCAGCTCACGTGCTGCACGAAAGCATACACAACACGTGCTACCATAGTTGCGAGCACAGATCAAGCAGAAGGAAACTAAACGTAAGTCATTTATTCCACTAAACTATAAAAACCCTTCGAACTTAATCATGAACAATGTGGCAATTAATGTAGGAATTTTCTTTGTAATTATCATTAAAGGAATTTATTAACGCCACCGAATAAAACAAGATATTGTCAAATAAAGGTCGTTTTAACAAATCGGAAAATTCTATTCCTCTGTCTGTCGCTCACGCAACAGAACCTAAATGGCAAAGTTCGGCTCTTTGCCAATGACACCATAATTTCTTATAGTCACTCCAACCCCCTTCAGATAGTGGAATGGATTGGTAACGACCAACCTGCTTTCGCTGAACCTATAAAAAACTTCGTATATGTTGTTCAACTCCGGTCATTGCTCCATACCACAGCTGCCATTAATCCGTATAGGCAAAACGATAATTCAACGAGTGCGCCATTTCAAATATCTTGGATTACTTCTGGACGATACCCTAACCTGGTCAGTCCATATAGAGCAGGCGTCGGAGTAGTAAAGTTCGTCTAGACAGAAGCCACTGAAGAGTCTGTTGGGTTGCATCGGTAGCTTGATAGAGCCGCAGAAAAGGTGTGGAATTACAGAAAAGCATCGAGTTCAATATTGAAATCAAATCGGCTCAAAACTTTTGAAGATCATTCAGCTAGAGCCTGTACTATACAGATCAAGTAAACTCAAGCGTTGTCAGGTGTAGGCGAAAGTAACTCGCATCCTGAACACTTGTTGCGTTGCAACTTATTTTATATATCTTTTGAATTCTATTTTACTATCAATCTCAAGGTAAAAATCTCTAGGTAGCAAATGATGAAATGGCCCTGTTGATACGGATTGAACTTCACGATCCGACATCAAGAGGGCTACCAAAAGTAAGGATGGCTAAATAGTTGACGTAACGACTATTTAAACCGTTGAGAAAAAATGCTTGAGTTTTGCGCGCGTTCTACATGCATTTTCTTTCAACCTTATAGGGGGAGGCAATCGGGAAGCCTTCTTGCTAGCTGGTGACCCGGGGGTCGCTTTCTTAGACTCCAGACGCTGATCGAAAAAGTCGCTCGTTGAAGCTTAAGTCGAAAAATCGTATTTTGAACATTCTTAGTCGCTGAAGTGAAAGTGGTGTAGCCGTATCGGAAAACCCCAAGTCGCTGAGGCTGGAAATCTCCGACGCTCGGTCTAAACGGGAGGTCGGTTAGTAGAAGTGGTAGGCCCTGGTTGTCGAACCTGATCCTTGGAGGCTAATTGGAGGTCTGCGCTGAGACTCTGAGTGGAAGGAATCGGCGCGTCGTCGGTAAGTTTATTTTTGCATTTCATTTGCCATTCTTTTGATATTGCCTTTGAGATTGCCAAACTTTCAACACGAGATTCGCGCAAATTTAAATCGGCCCCCTGGGGTAAGAGTCCGGGCCAACTAAATTGATGACCGTTGGCACATCTATACATAGTGGATGTAACTCAAGTGCCGACGGTAAAGTTTGCGCCTTTTAAATCTCGCAATTTAATTCCCGATACGTGGCACATTTATTCAGCCTCCGAGGAAAGCCTCCGTCGACGTCTACTCCAAATCGCTCTTCAAAGAGATCGAAGCCACCAGGAAGACAACCCAGTCTGGGAGTTTGTTCACAACGAATGCTCCGATAACGACGCAAAAATCTCACGGTAGGAGACGCACAAGGAGAAGGTAGAATTATCCACGAGCGGGTGCGTCGCTGAGTTATTCAAGAGGCTCTCTATCCGGTGTCTCCAACTGGTGAAGTACGATGACTTATCCTGCTACTATTACTTCTACTCTATTCTACCCCAGATTAAGAGGAAGAAATCGGGCACAAATTCGATTGTGGCCGAAAAGTTCATAGCGAAAGTCAGGCGAGAAAAAATGTTCAAAAAGGGTTAAGTGATAGAGAGACTTTTGCTTTCAAGGTTACTCGAAAACTACGCATTGAGAACTGATTGATGTGATACGTTAGACCTGAAGGCACGAATGTGACATTTGACTAGGACAAAGAGGCATCGTCAGGGGTCTTGAACAAAACATCTATCTAAAGAGGTAGCAGATCATTTCAATTTATTTCCAGCTGGATGCCTAATTTTCGGCCGAAGGTTTTTGCTCACAATTTTTCGTTTTGTTGCACTCACAAATTTTGCTACAACCTTCGGCGTGACAACCCTTGAAGGTGCGACAAAAATGAAGCGCAGGTTTCTCTTGACAGTGGCAACAGAAAATTCGATCCCCGGCAGCGAGCCGCATCAGGGCCTCACTCGAAGTTCCCAACATATCTGGCGTTCGGCCCAACAGAACGTTTCGCAACAGGCAGCTATCCGCTTCTTCCGGGTCTGGTTCCGAAACACCCGAATAGGTTACCCGTTTCACATCCGATTCCGATTGGGCATAAGGGGTTTGTGAGCTTTTCAAGCAACTGGTTAGAACTGTTTCGACACTTGGAAGCCGAGCCAAGCGACTGGCACAGGAGCAGGAGGTGGAACCGGTGTTATCTGTTCCGAAATCCGACAGGGTGTAGTTTTCTTCCGGCAGACCAGAGAAGGTTGAGGTCCGTGAATCTTCGCCCCTCAGTAAAATGGCACCGCCACAGTTCTCACAAATGCCATCCACGATTCCGGCTACAACGTGGTTTGCCGACTGAGAAGGTTTACCCGGAATAGGTGGATTAGGGCTGGGTTCGACGACATCAGCCGTCGGAGGGCTTCTAGCAATGCTGATCGAGTTCAGTCGCAGCTTCCGTTTGAGTTGCGCAATAAGCCGCAGGAGCCGGTCCCGGTCCGGGAAATCGCTCTGCTCGTAGTATCTGGCACAGATCCGGTTGATGTTGGCATCGGTGAAATCCTGCGAAGCGATCAGTTCCTGCGTCAGCTGAAACAGCCATTCCGAAAGTTTGCGCTCTTCGTCCATTGGAAAGTTTTTTCTTGATTTTTTTAACAGACTTCAAAATTTGGAAACGGCTCCGACTGCCAAAGGCTACTGCGTTTTCCTATTCGATTAAAGTTTTCTGGGTTGTTTGAGTTGAACCAGTTGATAAAAAATTCAACTATCGAAGAAGGCGTTTAAAACATGTTCGATTATATGTTTTGAAAATTGGTTAGATTTTTTTAATTCGTCTGCCTGAAAATTACGAAATGTGATATCAGATGAATACCAACAAGGAGGAACGGCAGCTGTCTCAACGTCTGTACCATCTGGCCCAAAGGATCAAATCTTCGGGGGATTTTTCGGATCGGAAAATCAATCGGGTGTGTTTGAGTTTTTTAGAGGAATCCAACTACCCGGACCAACAGCATCTGGTTGGCCAAGTACTAGAATTGAAATATAAGCTGCAACTAGAACATTACTGTGAAATAGCCAGGCGTGCGGACCAAAGAATTCGAGGATCAAAGATGATGGAACAGTCGGCTGCTGCTGCTTCTGCTCCGAGTAGCTTATCTCAGCACCAGAAAAGTAAATCGGTTGATCAGGATTCCAACATTTTGGGCACCGAGAAGCAACTTGAACGTGCAGTTCTGTCCAGACAAAGTTCCAGTGAAACTTTGCTGCGCTTTGCAGCTGCAAACCGGGTGAGTCCTTGTCATTCTTTGAAGGCAGACAGGAGTTGTTCAACGTCTTCAAGCCATCGGAAGCCAGTAAAAGCGCAAAATTTCCTATCTGCAATACAACAGCTAGTTGGAATACAGCAAACTTGTGCGCAATCTTCGGAATCAAAACCGGAACAAATCGAATCTCAGAAAACTGAACAAATACAAGATCCTACCGCTGAAAGTGAAAAACCATTGTCAACAGGATGCTGGGCTCTATTTAGAAAACGGGAACATAAATTGTAGTTCACCGAACGAAATCTTTGTTTTTTTTTAATCTGGCTGAAATCTGAATCCAGATTCTGAAATCTAGGATATAAATCTGAATTTGAAATCTGTAACTGTGTCAGAAATCAAAATTTGAAATCCGAAAACTAAAATCAGAATCTGAAAAGCTAAATCAAAATTCCGAAAATATGAGTCTGAAATTAAAACCTTTATATGAAATTCGAAATGGATTCTTTTAACATCTTTTTGCATATTCTATTTATCGAGGGGTTTTTATCCTCCCAATGTGGGTAATATGAATTTGAAACTTGAATCTTACATAAGAAATTTAAAATCTGTATCGGAAATAGGAATCCAAATCTGCGGAATCAGATTTAAATTTTAATCTTTGAAGACTTTTATCCTGCAGTACCGTAGCTTTAACGAGCCTATAGTGAACAAAGAGACGAAATGTCACGGAATTTTTATTTTTCTGTTAGTTAGAAATCGTATACCGGGATTGCAGGCGTGCCCATCATGTAACATGGGCCAGGAAGAAACATTCGTTACTACAGGGTGACAAAAAAGTCCTGTCACACTTTTTTTTGGGGTCGCCTGTAGCCTATACGTTGCATCTCTCTGGTGCCATCTATATGTCAAATGAAAGGGCTAACTTTGCTGCTCATAGTGGCAGAGTTTCGTTTCTGTGCAGTTTATGTACATTAAGTTGTGAGTTGCAGAGTTGAGAGCAGCTGTTATCGCTGAATATGTGAGAGGGTACAAACCCGGACACATATTCAACATATTCAAACACCTAAAACCGCTTGTAATCAACCGGAAAGTCCATAAATCGATACCTAGAGACCAGAGGCACCGAGGAGACACGATCTGGAAACACGATCTGGACGATCAAGGTCTGTGAGAACTCCAAGGTTGAAAAAAATTATACGAGACCGGACGTGCGCGCCGCTTGCGACGACTTTTCGAGACGTCTGAAGCTGGTTCGATCAGAGAAAGGTGGTGTAATTCCGAGATATCGTCTGTGAAGTATCTTGATGAGTTACTGAATAAAGCTATGAAAGTCGGATTCGTATATTCTTCTTATTCTTTGAAATATTGAAATTTTTCTGTGTGACCGGACTTTTTTGTCACCCTGTAGACAACCAGGAGTAGATGACGTAAGCTCCGTGAGCGATATTACAGATCCTTTATACAGTTTTGGGATCTGTCTAATCTTCCTGTTTAAAATAAAGAAAGAAAGAAAGCCATATTCAACTTACCGGACCAGGGACAGTAACAGCAGGAGAACCGTTTCTCCCCCTTGGCGTTGCTGCTACCTCCTCCTCCGCCGCCCTTCTTGGAGAATGGTTTTTCATCCACCGGGGCGGCAACAACAACGGTAGCGGCAGAGCTTTCCACCATTGCCCGATTCGGTAAACTGGGCGTGACGGTGATCACGTTGTTAGGGACCCCCTTCTCCTGTTTGATCGTAACCGTTGTTGGAGTTCCACCGGAAGCCGAGGCCAACACGATCTGTGTCGGTTGCTGCTGTTGGTGCTGTTGATGTTGCTGTTGGTGGTGCCCGATGATGGTCGTTCCGTTTAGGGTGCTCATGTCATGGCTATTGATGGTGCTCGCAGTGACATGCTCTAGCACCTGCGCTGTGGTCACATGGTGACTCGGGATCGTTATCTGGGTGGGGAAACTAGCCGTCGGAATGTTTATCGTGCTGACCTGAATCGTTTGCGGTTGCGGAACGGACGTGATGGGTTGAGGAGGTGCCGGGACGACTACCGGAGCACTCGTCGTATTAGTAACGATATTAGTAGTGTTACTACTTCCGCTGCTGCTGCTACTACCACTGTTGTAGTAATTCTTGGTGCTAACGGTTTTACGAGTTTTCGCTATCTCGTATTCCATGTCCCGGTGCATGCGCAGGAAGTGCTTCTTCACGTGATCCGCCCGGTTGAACTGCTTCAGACAGGCGTAGCAGTGGAATGGTTTCTCCTCCTTGTGGATGTTTTCATGGCGGGTGAAAAGATCCCGCCGATCCGTTGTGTACGGACAGGAGCTGCAGCTGTACCGTTTTCCGGTTGCAGCTCCGATGGCAGCCGCGTTGAAGTTTCCCTTCTTATCGGCACTACCACCAGTTTGGGGGATGTTAAGAGTACTGCCAGCACTATTGTTGGTGGGTGAGTTGTCCTGGGGCTCGACTTTGGGTTTCTTGAAACCCTTCTGATTGCCCGAAGTTGAGGTGGTCGACGAGGAATGTTTTCCGATGCTCCAGGTTTGCTCCATCTGGGCTGTTGGTTGTTGTTCCTGGGTTTGAACTTGCTGCTGTTGCTGTTGGTTCTGTTGCCATCGATCATCTGTAGTGGCAATGGTAATGTCTGTGGATGAAATCAAATTGTTAGGTACTGCATCATCTTTTGGACAGTAGACGATTCTTTCTGAGTCTAAAAAAGATCAGGCTTTGCTGTACACACAAAATTTTCGAGGCCGGAATTTAGCAAAATTTTGCTCAAATTTGACCAGCTAGAAATTAAGCAATCAATTTAGCAATATTTTTTCACTAAAATTTTAGCAAACGAGAGAAAAAGTTAGCCGCCGCAATATTTACTCAAATTTTTAGCAAAATTCGAAGGAAAAGACTGCCTAGAATTTTTGTTAAAATTTTTCTTTTCGAAACGCAGGGAGGTTATCAGATTTCAAATAAAAAAACACAGATTCTTTCACAATTATTTATTTTTTTAAACTTTTTCTGGATTTCCACTTTTTTTCACAACACAACACGAGCTTTACCAATTATTTCTTCCGGCGTCTGTACCGGGTTGTTCTGGGTATGTTGACCGCTGGTTTCCGGATGCTTTCATCGTCGACCAACATGAATCAGGTTCCTTTTTCCTCTTGGATGAATCCCGGGCTTTGGTGTTGTATTCGCTGGGAGCACCAACCTGGTGAAAATAGAAAATTTTATTCATAAAAACTCGATAAGTTTGTTTGCGTCTAGATCATAGTCTTTACCTGTTTGCTTCTAGTAAAGATCCGCTTTCATTGCTGGCTCCTTTTCCGGTGATGTTTGTTCACGCCAGTAGCAGCAGTCTCCTGGTGAAAAAACAAAGAATTTATACATTAGAAGCCAGATTTTTTCATAGTCAAATGGGTTCTTACCTTTGCTCTCCCGATATTGGTTTGGCTTCCTTTCCATCGTCCACTTAGACATCATCAAGTCCACAAGTACCGCCAAAATCGAATTTTCTATCGCACTGATTTGCACGCGCCGACTTGTTTATTTTTTCTCGTAGCCGGCGGCTGCTGTCTGAACGAAGCGGCTAAGTAGCCTTCATTTTTACTTAAACCAAGCAAATTTAGCTTTTTGCTAACTCAAAAGTAAAAAAATATTTTTGCTAACGGAAAGTAACCGCAACTTTTTGCTAAGTGGAGCCCCGAAAATTTTGTGTGTAGCCAAAAAAAATTAGTTTTGTGTCAAACAACTTCTTCAATTTGTCACTTGAACTTAATTCGCTACAGTACGGAAACAATATAACTTACAAAAAGACTCAGAACTAGGTTCAGGACTCTGATGATCATGTTCTGAAACTAGATCTGGATCCTGGTATCAACCCTAATCCGAATCGTAATGCTGAGTTTGATAAGAAACAAGATCAAGAACTGATTTTGGATCCTCATTCTGAGTTATGATCCTGGATGATGATGATCCCGCATATGATCTTGGATCCTTATACTAAATTCTGTTTCTGATTTTTTAACATAAATCTTCTGCAATAAATAATGTTTCCCATTTTGAAAACAGGGGGTTCCCATACAAAATGAACATAAAATTCGGTACAATACGAACGATTGTAACGATGTAATGATTATCCAATTTTGGAACTCGAGTCCTTTGATAATCTCTCCGACACCGAAATTAGTCAAGCTGTAGCTCTAGAATTCAGTTGACTGCATCCAGTTGAATTCGCTGAATTCCACGGCAGAAAACGCTCATCGTGCCCCGATTAATGGTGCTTATACTGCCCCAGGGAGGTTCTCATTATGCCCCTACAATGACTGATGTTCAGCTTTCGGCAAAAAATTTTAAAATGCATTTATAACGTTTTTATCTACTTTTTTAAGTTTCAGTCAGTTAAGAAATAGATTTTTTAAGTGTTTGAACACGAAACAATGATGTTACTCATATATTAAACAAGCGTCCTCCTTAAGGTGGCCATTATGCTTTCCCCTACATCTCCCATTTTTTATATGGAATTTTTTTTCCCAAACTTATTTAAACAGATGATTTTCTGTATTGAAAGATCCTTTCCACTTTGTAAACGGAGAGCCCTACCAAATTAGATGAAAATTACGATACAACTCGAAGAATGTTTAGTAATTTTCGACAAAAAATATATTTAAATATAACCAAATGGTTGACAAAAATTACATATCTTGACTAAAATAGCGAGGCTTCATAAAAAAAAAACATTAAAAATACGAAACAGCTGGTTCAAACGCTTTTCATCGTATTTGGAACACTGACAAGTTTTTATAATAACAGCCTAAAATTATCAGAAAAGTTCATGTGCACACAGTTTAACATATGAAAAGATGATTTTCTGAAAACTTCCTTAGAAAATCAATATTAAAATCAAAACAATTATTGGGTGACATCTAATTAGTTTTGTTAACTGCTTCAAAAAAATTTCCCATGTTTTTTACAGGGGGTGTCCAAATCGATATTTCAAATGTTTTCAAGAGTTTCTAATGAAATATGGTATAAGTTAAAATTATTTTTTTTATTTGGTTTCAGAGGAGTGAGGCTCACATTTAAAACATTGAAATTTTAAGACTTCATACGAAAAACAAAAAATTTAAAACGAATATCACAAGCAGACTTTGATGTCCAATTCGATAGCAAATTGAGATCAAAATGAAAAAAAACTACAGCTAAACGATAGCATCATTTGCTCTCAGCATTTTAGCGGATCAGAATCTACACAGCAAAAAAAATGTAACGATGGATGATGTAATTTCTGGAGATGATGTAGTTTTAGGGATTTCTGTTAAAATAGTACATCCAAACGATGTACAAAATGCGAATACGTCGTGTGATGTAATATTACAATCTTCTATGCGATATCGCATCAAATAGTCAATATTTTTCTGGATTGACGTCTAAAGTTTTATTCATTTCAAAAATTTTGAAACGGGTTACGGAGCTCAGCAGTATTTGTTTGGCTTGTAAGTACTACCAAAATCAATTAAATATCTGAGCGAAACTATTGCTTGAGTTTCATTTTATTATTTTTCAGTTTTAGAGAATTTGGCCCATTTGCTTCAGCGATAGAAGATTTTATTATTTGAAACACCCGGATGATAAGGTGGATATTTTATTTTATTAATCTTTCCTGTGAAATTTAATTTATAGCTACAAGAAATGATGTGTTCCGGTTTGCAAAAAACGGAGTGGCTTAAACCAATCGATTTGGGAACAAAACTTGGGAAGATTAGTGTTAACTGTTCAGTGTTCGTTCCATGAAGTCATGAAGTCTGAATCCGAAAATTCATAATGATTCAGCGTATTGCCCCATACAGGCCCGTGCGAAGGACTCATCCATGGGGGGGGTTTTCGAAATTGAAATTGAGCTAGAAATACCAACAATACCAAAAAAAGGCACGGTGTGTTTGGTAGAAGGACTTAAAGGAAAAGCTACAGTATTGCTAATTTTTGCATAGGCTGAAAGTAGAGCTTTTTCCAGTTCATTCTCACCAAATGTTAAAATATTTGATCGGTGACATTAAAAAAAATATATTTTAAGTGTTTTACAATTATAGTGGTGCTAATTCTTTAATTTTAACTTTCAATAATAATAATTGAACTAGTTAAAAAAACATACTCATCACAATCTATATGAAATTTCAAAATTATTGTAAACAGTTACAGAAAATACATAATTAAAACAAAGAATACTGCTTTTAAAAATATCTCCTAATCTTCAAATTTTAAAATCAACTGGCAGACGTCTTGGAGGGTTGAATTTTCTAAAATCATAAAAATTATCTGAATCTATATATCATTCCATTTGAATCCATTCTCTTTAGATTTTCTGACTATGAAAACATTTTTGAAACCACTTTAACTTTTTTGTGATAACGCTTATGCGATCTGGAGTTGGAAGGTTTGTCATAATTCAAGCTTTAGGAAAACTAAGAAAATCAAAAGGTAATTGAGTCAACATATTGTATTTAAATTAAGCTTTGAAGTTGCTACTTCGAATCATTTTTCGAACTTTTCATGGACAAAAGCTAGAACAAAATTTATTCTTATCGAAAATTTAGATTTTTAGGCTTCCAAGAAAATTATGTTATCGAAACACAAAAATTTGAACTTGAAAAACAAATATAAATTTATTAAAAATTGTTAAAATTTTCTTAAAAGTTTGCTATAAAACCGGTAAATGTATTTCGAAAAAATACATTATTACTTGGTTAACTTTTTTTGTAAATAAAAATAAAATGTTAACTCAATTGATCGGCCTTGTAGGTAAAAATCATGTTTTTTTATTAAGAACATTTCAAGATTATGAATATGATAATTTGTTCCATTAGGAACAAACAGGACATGTGATGAAAATAATTCTTATCAAATTCTACTTGCTAATTTTTATTGCTTATTAATTTCAATTCTTTCAATCTGCCTAATTTTTTATAGAATTCAATTGATGATTCAAATAAACGAACTTCTTGAAATCTGCAAAACGATTTGATTTTTGCTTTAAAAATATCTCAAATGCAATTTAGTTAATATATCTTTAAAAGTTCGTTAAAAATCTATTATTTTACATAACTGAGAAAAGCGAACAAATGAAAAACTTTAATAAGTTTTCTTTCGCAGAAGTTAAAATGATCTTGGGGAGAAAACCTTTGTTTTGAATTTGTTTGAAATGTTTCAAAGTTTTATCAGAAAAGTGCGAAATTTTCTTAAATAATTTATACATATTTTCAAAAGTTGCAAGACACCATAATTAGCTCTTAAATTCTATGCACCTGATTTAAATGTGAATTTGGTGGCCTTGTGTAATTTACCAAAATCCTTTAAATGTCGAGTTGAGCATTTAGAAAAAAAAGACAAATTTAAGTTGATATTGAAATTTTTTGTCTCTTGAAGAATATTTCATACCAGCATTAAAGTTATTATTATATAAAAGCGTTTTATAATTATTAAAATGATTTGTAATAACGTAATGGATAAACTTGTTCAGATACATTTCTTTGAAAAAAAAAAAACAATTTCAAAGACAAGATAGGGTTTTATTTTAAATTGTAAATCGAAATTGAAAGTTAAAAACAAGTTTCAATTCGTAAATGTTATGTACTTTTGCAGAATCAAATGTCTTAAGCCTAAAGTGATATAGAAATAAAAAACCGCCGGAGGCGAGAAAATTTTACGACATGTTTGTTAACACTTATTTATAAACACGTTTTGGGATGAAATAATTTCCCGTTACTATGGTGAATTCATTTCTTGAATTGAAAAATTATACTTTGGAAAAAACCCCCTTCGGGGGGGGGGGGGGGGGGTTAAACCCCTAAAACCCCCCCCGTTCGCACGGCCTTGGCCCCATATTCGGACAGCTCAAGCGTGGAGGATCTCCTTCAAGATAAGGGAGAATGCTGAACAGAAAATTCTGATAAAGGTTTAATAAAGTTAGGTTTGGGACTTTGCATAGGATAAGTAATATTAACAAATATGAACTTAAAACATCAGGATATAATAAATTAAAAATAGCTTTAAAGTTCATGGCATTGTTTGTTTTTTATTGGATTTCGTCAACCCTTTTCGACTTGATAAAAACCCCTAATCTGAACTCTGCATCAATAAATGTATCCCAAAGTTTAAGGAAAATCTTAAATGATAGCGTTTAGTACATAATTGTGTCCTGCTTTGTCTACTAAGTTACATTTGTGGAGTAGCTGATACATCAAAAGAATGTAATATTAGGTACTATTTGCGACTCAAGTTATGTGCACGTTTTTGATGTAATATCGCAACACTTTTTTTGCTCATGCTGTGTAGGCATCATGAGGGCATAACCAATTTCAATTTGACAGCAAGCCGAGACCACCACGAAGTACTAACAGCAAAATGATAGCATCCTTTGCTGTATTTCTCCTCGAGAGCAAAATTAAGCATCACTATGGTTGAATTTAATTTTTTTTTCGAAAATATGAAAGTTCGATTAAAATCACGTTGAGAGAAAAATGAAGGCATACTTAAATGTGGGAATGTATTTTTTTTCAATTTTCCTCATAAAGCAAAGTGGCATCATTATGAAAGCATGAATTTTCAACAAACGGGATACAAGAAAAAAAAAACATTTTCAACAAAATATATTTTTCGTTTATTACAAGAATAAATCAGTCACCAAAATGTGATATTTAATCCCTTTTATGTAAATGAATAAAAAGTCTTATTTATTTGCGCACCCAAAATTCCTATGCAAGGGCGGCAAGTTTTTGTGGCTAGGTCAAGAATGAATTGTTGGTGAAGCTCAAGTCTGTTCTAAGGGTTTAAAAAGTTGTGCTTCTAGTTACAAACTTAATAATGATAAATGTTATTATTAAGAAACTCATAAAGGTTGCTTTTTCATCTGTTTTTTAAGTGACCAATATATTTTTAGATCATATTTGGGGACATAAATATGATATGAAATAAATTCTTTACCTACTTAAAAACAGGGTGGATATAAATCAATATTTTTTTTCAAAAAAATTAAATTTTTTTTTTATTTAAATCGGATTTTTTTTATTTCAATTGGTTTTTTTTAATTCAAATAGGATTTGTTCTAGAAATCGCAGATATTATTAGGAGTTTCCTCACGTAAATGTCTACGAGCATAGGAGGTGTAACTAGGTTAAGCTTGCCAGATTGCCCGGTTTTATCCGGGTTTGCCCGGATATTTGATGCAAAATTTCGAGAAAGTCCGGTCCGGCCCGGTTGCCCGGATATCGTGAAAAAAGTCCGGATATTGCCCGGATTTTTTCACAATTTTCACAAAGAAACCAAAAAAAATCAAAGTGTTTGAGTAAGTTTCAGCAAAATCGATTAACGGTATGGAAATTTTCAACGGTTGTTTCAAATAATTTCGCTGATTTACTTTTATAAACCTTTAAATATTTAAGTGTTCCAAAAAGTTTCTGGAAGTTTGCCATTACATTAATAAAATATAAATTTCAGTTTTTTGCATTTTTTCTTTGCTTTCATATATAATAACACCTGAATTTTGCCCGGTTTTTGCCCGGTTTTTGGATTTGAAAAATTTAAATCCATGCCCGGATTTTGCCAGGTTTTTTTGAAAAAATGCCCGGAATTGCCAGGCCCGGATGGGAATGGAAAAAATTCTGGCAACCTTAAACTAGGTCAACCAAAGATCGCTCCATTTTCCAAAAATGGCACCTGATCCAAACCTCTCCCTTACTAAAAAAAACCCTTCCTGAGATATTTGAATATAGATTCGCAGACGTATAGACGGTTTCTATAGCTGGTTTCAGAGTTTTCAAAACAAGCTTTTGTAGAAAACTGGAATAACAGATAGTTTCAGTCTTATTTTATAGTTTAAATACAATTTTTTAAAGTTTTTTTAAATTAAGATGGTTAATTTCAGTAACAAATGAACAATTCTTTTACTGAATGAAAATATTACCGAAATTCACCAAACACTTTTTATAGACGAACTATGAGTGTTCTTCTTCTCTTGGTTTAGAGAAATCTAAAGATCAAACAAATAGAATAAATTTAAATTCATAGCTTTTGAAAACGTTGAGCGTCAAAATTTAAGCAAAATCGTGAAAAATTAGATGATTTCATAAAAAAAGGGAAGAAAATTTACGTCAGTTTAACGAAACGAACAAAAATTATTTTGAGCAAACTTGAGCGGACATTGTTTGGGTTATTTGATTGAAATGCCAACTTTCCAATCAAAATATCTTCATTGAATTAAATTTAAGTAATATTTATGAAGTATGTCCACGTGAACATTATCCAAACCAAACCCCTACCCCCTTCTACGTGGACAAGCATTCGGTATTCCCTTCAATCACAACTTGCGGAATATCCACAAAGAGCAAGAAAAAAAATCAATTCTGTATTCCCGAGGATATGATCCTTCGATGCTTAAAAACGTGACAAAATGAAAAAGAAAACTATTCCATATTTACTTAATTTCAGGTATTTTATTCACTGAGAAACTTTGATTTAAATCACTAATTAAAATTAGCAAGAGCCTACTACAGGAAAAATCCGCTTCCAAAAAGTTGCTGTCCCTGAGATAGTAAACGTCTCGCCGTAAATTGACGGTTTTCTGGATCGAATCTGTTGTTCCTAAAAGTCTGCCCATGTAAGTTTCCATTACAGTTATCGGATCGTGAAATAGTGCAGTATTTCTGATATTCCTGAATTTTCCGCCTTGCAGGAAACGAGCTACTGGAAGATATCCACCTGCGCAAAATCCACGTTAAATGCCTACCATTCGATTTTCTTGTGTTTGCATCGTGAAATTCTGCCAGAGTTTCGACGTTTAACAAGGCCTTTGTAAATTGATGCCAACGTAGACCCTTGGTTGGGCTATTCGAAGACTTTTTGGTGGATAAGCATATTGCTCAGTTATAAAAAAAACTATGCAAAATGAAGTACTGCCTTCAAACGTGGCTGTATTTGATAAAAATGTTGGAATGTGAAAGCGGGTGTATAAAAATTTAACTTGGTTGGTTTCTTATGTAGACTTAACATGAAATGTCAAGCATTTCAGCAATTTTTTTTTTGCATAAGTTATACAAAGGACACCTGAGTTTTCACTGTGAGAGGTTCGTTTTAGGAGAATCTTACCTTGAAAATTAAAACACCATTGAGCGTTGAAATTGAAAACGTATTTTTAAATTACCTGACGACAAAGGATTCAAAACCACAGTTCTCAACAATTATTGATCCTATTTATCTATCGTTTTTCAAACTTTCTTTTTTTTACTTCAAAGCATTGAATTACCCCCGAAAAGCAATCGTGCAAAAACATAAACAAAACAAGGGTTTTTATGACACGGTAAAAGGAAAATACCTTATTTTGGGTGAAATATTATAGTTTTGCATTGAAATGGAAAAGCGTCAAAAAGGATTTCGTGAAAAAGGATCGAAATAACAAAAAACGCAAAGTAAAAAATTCGATAAACAAGATAATGGTCCTAACCGTATAAAAGTAGGACATTTTGGGGCCAAAGTAGGACGGTAGGACACGGGTCGAAAAAGTAGGACATGTCATACCAAAGTAGGACGTCTGGTAAGCCTAAACTCTATAAACATATACGGAAGAATGACCCTGGAAGTTAAACTCCCTTAAAAAAAAGCCTAAACTCACTTGATGTCGAGTTAAGCGGGCCATAGACTACACAAATAGCCTGTACAAATTCGATGATTCCACGACGATTTATCGAATTTCATCGCATTTGTACAAATGTTGTGTAGTCTGTGCCCCGCTTTATGCACACTAATTTTTAAAGGCAGGATAAAATAAAGACTGTCTTCCTGTTAGAAAAACTATCAGAAACAACTAAAAATTATAATAAAATTCAACTTACAATTAGGAATTCACGATATTTTCCCACACGTATGTTTCTATTTTTTAAAACTGCATTTAGAAGTTCAGACATAATCAAATTTAAGTCTTAGAAGGTAGCTTGGTGAGCAAAAAGTTCTGTATGGGACTGTTATGCGAGTAGATTTGTGTAGACAACGCACTTATTTCAGATATAACATTTTTTGTTATTTTGTGTAATCTCTATATCACACTTAGTCTGTATAACGGCGTTTAAGTTTAACAAATTTTGTTCTTTATGTAAAACTGCTTCTAAATATAATTTTAAGCGGTTAGTTAGAGGGAAGTTTACTGGCGGAAAACTGTGTTGAAAATTGAAAATATTTAGTTTAGCCCCTACTGCACAAGCTGAAATAAAAAAATTATTTTTTTTCGTGAAATATTAGTTTTCTATGCAAAATTAGAGCAAATTTTGCTATCACGCCATGAGTCTCAAATTTGCTCTATGCCAATGAAAATTGGTTCACAAAACATATCGAGATGGTTTTGATTGTGAAAAAAAAAGAAATTATTTTAAATTCACACGAGTATGGGGAATTTGATCGACACACCAGTCGTCCTGCTGAACTCTGCCCAGAATAGAAAAAATCCAGGAAGGAACCAACAGTTCTCTAAATGTTTTGTTTCTGATTTTACAGTAATAAGCACTCAGAAAGAATCGATAGGTATTGCTTCAGCACTAATCCGATACTTCAACGCTCGCACGTCGGGTACCTAGTTCAAACTCACTTGTGCCGGTGCCGGCTTTGGTCGTCGGAAAGTTAACCGGATTCAGGATGGCCCCTGGGGGCGGAAATCCGTTCTGCATCAGCGCCGCCAGCCCGAAGGCCGTCGTCAGATGGTCCTCGGTCTTGAAGGTACCCGGCTGCTGTTGTTGCTGTCCGGTCCCTTGCTGTTGATCTCCGCCGGCCGTATTGATGGTGGTCGTTTCATAGTCGATCTGCGTCAGGCTCCGATCCGAGACCAACGTCGTGAAAGACCGTTCGCCGCCTTCCGGCGCGGCCGGTGTCCCGGACGCCAGCTGAGCCACCTGGGCCACTTGTGTGTTGTGTGGGTACAGACCCGATTCTTCCCCGTACAGCTTTCGGGTGATTTCTTTGAACATGTCCTCGTACGTCTCAACCGTCGTCGGCTGAGACGTCGGGATTAGAGCGGTCATCCGTAGGGGACCGCGCCGTGCCGCGATGCCAACCGCGATTCTACTCGCGACTGACGGGAGTTATCTGAAATTGGGAGGGAGAAGAAAAAAAATTTAAGTTTATCATTTAATATGGTAAAATATATAAGAAAATTCAAATGAAATTGACAGCGTTTTACTATCGCTTGTCGGCAGATTCCGGGAAGCTGCGAAATTTCAGTTTCATTCATAACTTGTGTCCCACCGACAAGGGCAAGGGCGCCTCAAATTATAACAGCTGATAGCTTCGACCCCCCTTCGTTTCGGTGAGTTTGTTGCTTTCTCGGAAGACCTCAAACAAACCCTCATCCCATTTACCCCAAACTCAAATATGTATAACCGAATTCTTTTCTATGTACTATGAACGAACAAAACGGCCCCACGCTAAGCCCATTCACAGAATCCGCACGTGGTGTCGCTCGTTGTAACACAACACACAGGCCCACAAAGATTCAAGGATCACGGAATCGGTTTGCGGAAATGCCACCCACTCAAGAGCGTCATTGGCACTCCAGCTAGCTAGCTAGTCAGCAGCGTCATAGCTGTCATCATTAGTTCGGAGTTCGCCCCCTGGCTGCTGGGGTGGGCTTTTAGACTGCTGTCATCAGCATCAGTATCATCGTGGTATCATTCGGGGTTACAGTCAGCAGCAGCAACAAACGGAAAATCCACCCACGTTAGTGACGAAATATGAAGCCTCCCCGAAAAACGGCCGCCAGCAACGGATCGGTGTGGTGGCCAACCGACTACTTCTTGCCTCAACAGCCCACAAAATGGGTGGGTACCCATATTGTAGGAAAACTGATCCGAAGGCAAAAAAAGGAAAGTTGTTTAGGAGAAGCAGTGAACCACCCACGCTTCCAGGGTGGATCGAACATGTGGGCGAGTGCAGCGAGTTACGGGCGGGATGAATAGAACCCACTAACCTATCATCCGGAGACGGGAGGGAGCAGACAGCCGGGCCAGAATGAAGTACTTCCCTTCTTCTGGGGTGGAATCTTTTTCGCCATCACCAGGTTGATCTCCGCGTTTGGACGCTGCGGGTGGATTGTTTCTGTTTTTTTACCCTCTTGTTGCAAGTAGAAGCGGGAGTTCAACCTGTTGATTATATGGCTCGGTTGTTATCCTGGGTGCAATATTTTTGAAAGGCCGAAGCCGAGTGGCAGTTTATTCTGATTTGTAACTATTCAAATACTTGGCAAGTTGTTTTATATCAATCGATTAATTAAATAAATAAGAAATTAAAAAAAGGGATTTTGACAGGTCTTGTACAAAATTTCAAAAATAGCATATTAGCATATTGCGCGAATAGTTGAGCGTCTATCATCACAGAGTTCGGCAATTGAACTACTACTTAACTTTAACAGTGATTATTACGAATAATACAAAACAGAAGTTGGTGATTCGTTGTTAAGGACTGTATCTAAAACTCTTTAGCAAAATCTTTCTGTGAAGAAAAATGAAAAAAGTTTATTATTTTAATTTTTCCTATTCGGTTTATTGATGATCATTTTGATTAGGAACAATATCATGGTTAACAAATTTAAGTAAAAAAATTATGTTCTAAAGAATTATCGCACTTTTGATGAAATGCCTCCCATCAGATTCTGCACAGTAGCTTTTGTGCATTTCTTTGATGCTGCCTTCCAATTTTTCTCGAATTCTTCCATGCTTTGGAAAAACTGTCCCCTCCTTTCTAAAGATCCCCCCCCCCCCCAACATCGTTCAATCGGTCGGATATCTGGACAATTCGGTGGATTGATGTTTTTCTCGACGAATTGGATGTTAACTATTGTCTGAAAGCCACTGCAGTCCTACAGGCTTGGGTTAATGATCAGATGCCAAATACGGTCAGAAGACAGGAAGATACTGATGCTTTTTATAGAGGGGCAGCAATCTATTATTCAAGCTTTCATCTTTGTAAACTTGAGCACCTTTTTTGAAGAAAAGGAACAAGTAGCTTGCCGTACTAGAACCTTCTGCTCAAATTTTTCCATCGCAATCGTGCAGTCGGCATCATCCACCTCCTCGTCGTCGATTTCGTGTAGAGTTGTGGCCCGGGAAACGTTCCTGAATCCTGTTTGCTTTTCCGGATTGCTTTTCCGGACTTTTCTGAACTGTTATCACTCTAGAAGTCAACCAATTTATTTGAAAAAAAAAAAATATAATAGCAAATGGTCGCAAATTGAATTTCCTTCAAAAAGAATATAATTTGGTCATGAAAAAATTTCAAGTGGTTTGTATTGTGATAGATTACTTTTGTGGCGTGAATTCACGCTAGAATTGACCATTGTTGACTTCAGTACATACCACTTTGATTTCCTGTTCTCATTAGCTTAGCTTAGCTTGCTTAGCTTGATTGACTACTCACATCCACCTTTGAACTATGGAGCCCGAAATACTTCATCTTGAATTTATTTACCATTAGGTGATTCCATTTTTGCTTCAACATTACTTTTAATGCATTTCGAACTCCATTGTCGCAGGCGTGGCTCAGTAGAACGAATTCCACATCGCCAATGGTTGCTACTCCGTGATTGACCGAGGCCATCAGTTTTGCTCAAAGGTCAAAAGAATGGTGCTTGGGATTAGCAGCACATCCTCAAAGCACAAAACAGATGCTCTCTCTTTAAACATCAATAACGGCGTCGGCCACGTCCTAGTAGTCAATGGATAGATTGGAAAAGGTAGAAAGGGATGAAAGATCAATTTTGTGCTTTAGGACCGAGGTTACCTCTGCATCCTAGCAAAATAATTTAAAGTTGGAGGTTTGGGAGAAAAGGACATGAGCAGGATACACTTTTGACTAGTGTAATGACGTGAAAAACCAAATCCTATACATTGTACTACACTCGAGTTCTTCCCTAACGACACTCAAAAGTTTGAAAACGCATAATGTTTTTAAACTATTAACTTCCCTTATTGATGAATCAAATGGAAGAAAAAAATGATATCAGTGTAAAAAATATCTTTTAATAAAACAATGGTGACCGTCTTTCTTTTCTTTAACCATCAACATACAAAATTTAATCTAAACATAAAAAAGTATGTATCAGATTAGTCAGCTTTAAATTTTGTTAAAACTTATTTTAGTTTATGAAAATATTACTATTGTGTTATCAAAAAAGTTAATTATCCATTTAAGGTTTAACCAAATTTCAAAATTTTGGAATCCAGGATTTATGATCCTACAAAAATTGGAATTCTAATCAAAACTGCAACTTTCTGCCAATTTTTAACTTCCGAAATGCACTTTAACGCCGATAAATTCTGTAGTTTATTAAAAGTCAATTTCGTGCCAGAAAAAAGTTATGTAGATTAACAATATATGTATGTAACTGCATATAATAAATATAACGGTCGATAATCAGAATCATAACTTAACGATTAACTCAAATCGATAAACCCGACGAAAATGAAGTGAAAGTTTTCCATTAGTAGCTAAAATTGTATCACAATTTGGGGACTGTGATTAATCAAATTCTAACCTTACTCAAAGACTAAAAATAATTTAAAAAAAAACTTAGCTTTGTGCTTTCAGGCTGATAGTATCAGATTTTCTAATGAAGAGCATTCCTGGAGGGAAACCATCCTAGTCAGGAATCGGGAACCAAACCGGTAAGAATAATTAAGACTCGATCACACCAAATTCTTCTATCATTTCCTTGTTGAAAATATCGTAGGTTCAGCAGTCCATTCCCTTCGCTTGGTATCCTAGGTCCACAGAGCAGTTTGGGAAAACATTTGATCGAAAATTTCTGCAGCTCGCTCGTTTGGGGAATTGGGTATTATTTTTTCTCTACACCCACACGATGTTTACTAAAAACTCTTGGAATTTTTGGAGCCTCTCTCAATCACGTCCTTCTTGTAGCATTGACTACTTAGATCCATCATACCACTTTGATTTCCTGTTCTCATTGTGGAAAAAGATATCGGTGTTTTCAAATAAGTTATAAAATAAAACAATTACGCACAATTTGATGTGCATAGCTTCTCGATTGAACAACAACGAAAAAAGTTATGCCTCTTTAAAGTTGTGAATGTGACGCGAATTTACTTAGTTTAAACAGAATAGGGTAGTAGACTGAATTCCGTCACGAAATTTCATATTATCCTGAAACATTCCTTAGAGTCTTCAAATTTTATCTACACTTTTAGAAGTGATATTTTGTTATTCCAACTTTCCCATTTTTTCTGATTCTTCAGTATCATTTCCTAACTTTTTCCTAATTTCGACTGACACTTGAATAGCAACATATTGAGGAATCATACGTAACAATTACTACTGTTTCTTATTGTCCTTATTTGAAGATTCACCAAACAATTTTTTATTATTTTCCATATTTTTTTCAGTTTAGTCGCGTCTTAACTACAGAAGTTCGTACTTGAACTTGCATTTCTCTGACCATGCAGAAAATTTTATTTATGATTTATTTTCCACATAGAAATTTCAGCCTACTTCTCCCACTGATCACACTGACATGAAACTTAGAATGAACTTAGAACCATTTTTTGTCTAATTTATTTTGTGAGATTTTGTAGGTTCGCAATACCGACGGCAGGTGGCGAACCTGAAAAATGTGACAAAAAATGCCCTGTAGGAAAAATGTACCTGTTTAGCCCGATTTCATCGGAGCAATTGCCTGTTTTTTTTAAAGTTGGGTGGCGTTTCCTAACTAAACTGGGATAGCATTTCTTCAAATCGATCGATGCGCACTCTGGAATCGACATTGCGTACTGTTGAAAAAAAAAATATCCAGAAAACGAAATCGAGTGTCCAGTCAGTATGGTCAGTGCTTCAACCTTTCTCCGTGTAGTAAAATATGTTGCTATGGTTCTCAATTTGTGTTGTTTTCTGCCGAAGGAAAAATGGTCCCGATCGACGGAGTATGCTTAAATATCTTTAATTTGAGATTCTAAATGTTATTTAGATATTCAATTTGGAACAATCGATGGTGGATATTTCACTTTTTGGACAATACTGAATATTTCATTAAAAGAAATCATAAAAAGGTAAACATTTTACTAAGTAAATTATAATAATATAATTTAATAATATGATTTCAGATTAGTTTAATCTTACAAAACATACCTAACTCAATTGCCCGGGACTGCCGGCACTTGTATGCGTTTTTTAATCAAAGTAATCAACAGAATCTGTCACTGCAACGGCTACTGAAAGATTATTTGTTCGATGGGACAAAATTACTTGAGGTTTTTTTCAATGTTCATCAGAACATAGTACTGAGAATAAAGTTTTCTCTTGAAACTACAAATAAAATAAAAGTGATTCCAGAGATGAACTAAAAAATGATGAAAACGCAAATGGGACGGACTTGCTATGAGCGGCAGTGGAGCACGTTTGGTGAATGGAAATCAAGCATTCCTCTAAAAATGGATGAGTTTGTAAAGGAATAATTTTTTTTGCGTTGACTTTGCCTTTTTCAATACCCTTCAATTGGGCACATCAGATTTTTTGAAAACTCCAAATCATATTTCGAGTATGGAATTCATAAACGAAGTCAATTAACTTATCATGAAAGATATTATGAAATAAATAAAAATGGTATACTGGTGTTATGGTAAGGTTACCACAATTTTTTCAACACGTATCTGGGCCGGACAAATCCGGACTATTTTATCTAAAAATCTGAAGGAAGCTGGGCATTTCAATTCAAAACTGTCGATCAAACATCCTCAAAAAACTCAACAAAAATCAAGAAAAAAAACTTAAAAAACCATTTTTTTCATTAAAACTCATCAGGAGATTTTAAATTGTATTTAAGGCTTAAAAAACATTTCATGATTATATTTATAAAACTTTTCTAAAAAAATTCTTTTTGGACTCATAAATAAAAAAAAACTTACAACACTATTTGTTTTTTCTGTTTGATTTGGCTTTTTTCAATAAAATCCTGGCAACCGGGCCGGATCGGACTTTACTAAATTTTGTTTTAAATATCCGGACAAACCCGTATAAATATGGGCGTACTGGCAAGCTTTAGTATAAGATTTATAACTATAAGATTTTTTTTAAAGTAATCAAGAGTAAAAAACTGTATTCGGTTAAACTTTTAATTGTTTGAGAGCACTGATGGATGACAACAAACTTTTCTACAAGATGGTCTAATTTGATTCAAAATTTTCAAGTCCGAACATGCTTTTTTTTCTAAATGTATTGAAAGTTGTTGGGGAAAAAAAATACATACCTAAGATTAGTCTCATTTGGTTCAAAATTTTCAAGTCCGAGCATACTTTTTTTACTATATTAAAAAATGTTGGGAAATTAAGGGTAAAACGGCCATAACTCCATTTTACGGTGGCTGAAACAGCCTTCATTCGACTCTTGAGCAAAAAATCACACAAGGTTGGTCTCATTTGATTCAAAATTTTCAAGTCCGAGGATGCTTTTTCTCAATTAATTGAAAAATTGTAGAGGAATTGAGGGTAAAACGGTCATAGCTCCATTTTCCGATGCGTGCGGTGGCTCAAACAGCCTTCATTTGATTCCTCGGAAAAAATCACACAAGATAGGTCAAGTTTTGTTCAAAATGTTTTAGTCCAAATCAGTGTTTTTCGGGAATGTTTTCAAAATATTCGGGAATTAGGGGTTAAAAAGGCACTATATCTCTGTTCATAAGCTTGTGTGGCGTCTGAAACTATGTCCAATCGATTTTCCGGGTATTTTCACTAAAGGAAAATATATTTTTGTAGCTTTGGTTAATGTAGGGCGGAAGATATTGAATTTCTTCGCGGTTTATACACTTTTTTCCCCATTGTGCATTGGTTTAACTATTTATGAGTTCATATACGATTACGCCTTTTCGAAAACTAGGCACTTGGAAAGTTGGCTGATCACTTTTGAAAAGCACAGTAGGTGGCACTGTTTCTATTCAATTCTTAACGAATTTTTTTGTTGGTAACATGGTAAATTTCGTATTTTGAGCATAATGAAATTTTACACCCTTACATAACTTCTTCAAATTTAAACAAATTTGTTAAAAAAAACACTTGAAATCTTTGTTTTGAATTGAAATTTAAGACCCATAGAAAATCAGATTTTTAGAAATGTTACCATCCAGTTTAAAACTGCCGATGAAACAAAATTTTCTCTACAAAATGCATTTTTATCATTTTTTTTATTACAAATTCACTAATATCAACAATAGGGGAGATGAGGGCGTAACGAGCACCCGAGGCATAATGAGAACTACGCTTTTCTACGAAAGTGCGTATTTTCTTAAATAAATTTTCATGAGGATTTGTTTAGTACTTCCTATAGTATTAATTTTTCACAAAAAAAGGAATCTCCTTATCATCTTTACAGAGATATTTAAAAAAACTAGCTTTGTTCTCAAGTTACGAAAATATTATAATTTTTGAGCACCACGAAATAAGCTCTTATGATCTTAAAATAACCTTGATCTATAATGTACGCACTGCAACATGATGTACACATTGTTTCTCAATTTTTACCATCAAAAAATTTTTGATTTTTCACTTTTATCAATTTTAAAACACGTTTTTACTTAAATTTGTTGACTAGGGGCATATAGAGCACCATATTATCGAGGCATAATGAGCATTTTCTGCCGTAGAATCTAGCAGCGAATTAAAATTGATTTATAGCGCCACACCTTGACTAGTTTTCATCCGACGATTTAGCCTATTGGTAAGGTGTCGGAGAGGTAATCAAAAGACTAGAGTTAGATTTCTGTTCGAGGTGATTTTTTTCCATTCACAATTCATGATCGATTTTTTTATTGTTACATTATACGGCTAGTAGCATCATCCTCCGAACAAAGCACTTAATGTATGAGCGTGCGTGAATTGTTTGTATTCTACAAACAGACCTAGATTATTTTGTTATTGCTTTGTTTGATGAATCTACGACTCACCTGACTTCATCGAATTGAATTCGCTGCTAGATTCCCCGGCAAAAACGCACATCTTGCCCTGATTAATGGTGCTCATACTGCCTCATGGGGGGTTCTCATTATGCCTCCACAGTGGCTGGTTTTCAGCTTTTGGCAAAATTTTTTAAAATGCATTTTTTAACGTTTTCATCTAGTTTTTCACGTTTCAGCCCGTTAGGGAATAGGCTTTTCAAGTGTCTGAACACGAAACAATAATGTAACCTCCATATTATAGCTATTTTCTATGGTTAAATAACCACGCATGAAAGGCATAATCAGGAACAAGAATGCCAAAATAAAATAATTCTTTTGAAAGTAAATTTTTACAGGTTTTTATTTTCAATAGTGCTGGAAAAGGATATCAACATGTGCGTCCTTCCTTCTGAAATTCACTTTACAATAATGGGTTAAGTTGTTAAGTGAAGCAACAGACTGAGGCATTGGTGAAGATAGAAAGTTACCATTATCAGATAGGTTTTACGGAATTGGGTTCAGAATACGATTTTTGTAAACAGAAAGAAAAAAAACCTCTTGTGTCCCGTAATGAAGTGACTAAAATGTTATGGAAAAGTTTTGATAATTATTTTGATAGCTAATAACAGTAACAATAACACGCCTGCTTTATTGTTTTCTACATAACTTGCAGAGCTGATGAAAAGCAAATAAATTGGATTTTGAGAGTCTTATGTTTGATGAATTTGAATGAAAATATTCAAAAAGTGATAAAATTTGGTTAGTGATAAAGTTATGGTCTTCGACAAAGTTGTTCAGCGGAAAGTTTCCTTTAGAAAATTCATAAATTGGCAACAAAACCGTTAGCAGGCTCGGTTCCACAGAAGAAACAAAAATAATGTTGATTTTTCAGTACAAATTATTCAATTTTCCCATACAAAACTGAAAGTTCAAATTTACCCATGTAAACGATAAAAATTATTAAAAATTCTGCCAGACACGAATGCCACAAGGATGGTAAAGTGTCGTAAATATATATAAAAAAAATTAAAATTTCTGAAAAAAATCATGGATGAGTTGTGAACTGATACGATGCTTTTTATAGACCCCAGGGGTTTGAGAAATTCAGATTTGACTATACATCGACTCAGTCTACTAAACATAACAAAAAAAGTAGGTAGGTATAAAGGAAATGATGTCTTTGCGAGAGGAGATTCTTTACCAAAAATTCCAAACTAATTCTTTCATGGCGACCGTTAAAATATTGTTTGCTCGTGCAGCAACGACAGACAACTGTTGATGATACCTTGACTGAGGTACTGATAACCATTAACCGGGTTCAAGAGCGCAAAAACACCCGACTCAAGTGCGTCCGCCGGCAGACAGACAGCTAAGCAAAAAAAAACCCCCCGGTGGGGTAGGGAGCTTCCCCAATTTTTAAGCTTAGAGCCAGCGTTCATCCGGTTTTATCATACCTTACTCGATTGAGAGAACGACTCAAGACTCGAGAGCATCGAGCATGTTTATCCGATTTGGTTTTTGTCGTTGTTGTTGTTTACGTCTCTTCGTTCGAATGACGCCGCTTCGTTTCGCGTCGCGTCGTTGATTTGGGTGGTGGGTGGGTGGCAATTCAGGTGCAAGTGGGCGTTTTACCCCACTTTGTTTGCGACTTGCGGCGACGACCTCTTCAACCAACACTTGGTGGTGCTCTTCTTCTTCGTTTTCTTCGTGGAAGTCTTCTAGGAAACATCTTTTTTTTAATAAATTTATGGGACGTCGTCGTCCATTCGGTCGGTCTGTTGGGTCGGTTCGTTTATCGCACAAAGCTTGTGGGAGCCAAATACCTAGGGCTGGTTCTAGAAATGTTGATTTTGTTTTCCGTCCTCGTGTGGTGTGTTAGTCAGCTAACATTGATGACGGTTTCAATGATGGCGATGATGGCGATGATGATGATTATCAGCTTCGTTTGCCGGGTGGGTTGAAATGATGTTGGGTTGTTTTTTTTAATCTAAGTAGGCATGAATGAATTTTTTTTTGTTTTCGAAAGCATGTGTGGGCGGTCAGTGTTTTTATTTTTGTTTGTTGATGCTTGGTGATTATCTTGCTTGTGTGGTGGAGTTTCTTTTTTTGAACGAAAGCTGCCGATATGATGATAAAATTTTTGGCGGAATTTTGCATTTTCCCATGTTGGGAAAATATTATGGAATGGTATGCCACGAACAATGTCCAAGTGAGGCTCAAAAGGACGTAAACCCTCCCAAAGTGCCAGAATTTCTATTATTTGGTGATTTGGTGATAATTTGTTTTATTATTTCCAAGAACTTAGTCGTTTAAATTTTCAGAACAAAATAAGGATTGCTAGTTCCTTTTTCCATCGCGAGAAACGAGATAAAACCATTTGCCGGGCAAGTAACGTCGTCAACGCCAATGACAGAAAGAAAAAAATCAAACGCGTCACGAGACAAACAAAAAACAGAGGTTGGAACATGCTTTATGTGGAGCTACTGAACCAGTCAGCCAGACGTTGTTGTCGGTCGTCGTCCAAAGTCAGGGAGTCGAGACTTGATTAAAAGTTCTCGATTCTCTGGTTTGGCAGCGATGTGTGGCGGGCCACCATCGACAAATTTGCTAGGGCTGCTGATGGAACGCTCGCGGCCTCCCACCTTCATCTTTCCGGGGAGGAAGGAACGAGGATTAGATTTATTGGCTCACTGATGACGGCCACCAAGCCATGGTGTTTAGCTTAGTTTGCCGGCATCGTCCGGGAGAGCTTGATTTGATTAGGGTGCTCCAGTTTTTTTCCCATGTCATAACCCCGCTGAAAGTTCGATCAAGAAGATCTCGAAATTGAAACACTCTACTGGGCGAATCCGCCTGGTCTTTCCGCGATTGAATGTTGTGGGACGCATGGGTGGAAACAGCTGCACCACATCGTTGTAAAGTTAAGCTGTCTGGCAGCAAAAAAAAAATAAAATAAAGGGGTGGTGAAGGAAATCCAGATCTCGTCGTCACGTCACGACGACGACGGCGAAATGTGGCCGTCGTTGTCGCCGCCGCCGCGAATGTTTCATTGAGCGTGCTAGGTGGTTTTGTAGCACGATTTGGGGGTCGCCCGGTCAAACACAACAGAAAGGAAAAACTGTTTGCCACCCCCGATAGCTTCATACATACGTATTGCCATTGGTGCGCTCCATCGTTGGGCGAAAACCAAGGCGCGAAAATCAATTTATAATTGCGTTCATTGCCGAAATTTACTCCTAGAACATCACACGAAATTTGTTCGAATTTTGTGATATTTTATGTCCATTTTGTATGGGAGCCCCACTCTTTAATGAAACAAATCATCTCGTTATGTAAAAGCTTGCAACACTGAAAATCAAAAATGCCCAAATTTGAGAACTCCCACCCCCCAAACCTGAGTTTTTAATAGACAACTCAAGTTTTTGAAGAAGTCACAGCTTGTAAATACGCCAAACTTGCCCTTCAAGCGGAGATTTTTTTTTTGGGGATTTTTGATGTTGGGAAATCTGATTCTATTACTTCCATCGTGGTTGGATATCACCAATAAATTACATTGTCTTCGACCGCAAACCACTTCCTCGAGTCCGGATTCGTGAGCTAGGATTGACAGGGCAAAACCTTGGGCTAATTTGATACCGGAACCTGTTGCAAACCAATTTTCTTAAACCCGTTTGCTTTCCTTGTCCCACATTTTTCAGTAGTCATATGAATTTTCTTGGTAATTTCTCAATTCGCGAAAGCATTTTTCAAGACCTTCGCATTCATTATCACTTGAATTTGATTTCGATAACACTTTTTTCACTTAAACAGGAAACATTTTTTTCAAGGTGCGAAAATTTTTGACGTCTTTTCAAGTCAACGCCTACTCGAACCTTCCGTGCTGAAGCTAATGAGCAGTCTTCGATCAAAAATTCGATCACTGGCCTACGATTAACTGGAATATAATTTTTCACAAAAATATTTCAGCCCTGTCTTATTTACGATTTTAAATATTTTCACAAAACTTAAATTCAAATGACTAGCACACTACTGAAGTATTTTTTTTTCAGAAGGTTATTCTAATTGGATTTCAGCTCGTCCAGTCGCTTAGGAAAACTCTTTTGAAATCTCTCGTTCAAATTTTTTCTCACTTCCAGGAAACATGAAAGAAGAAGCTGAAGCACGATCGTAAAATTTTGGACCCGTGGAAAGAATTAGGTCGACATATTTTTGCCAACCACGGATGGGTGGCAAAAAATCCACCAACAGGATGAGCGATGCGAGAAACTTTCGAATTCGAAGTAGGAATAAAGAAACTCAGGAATAAAAAAGAGACAAACTACCACCACAACAACATCCCACCAAACCTGCTGATCGTTTGCTTCAATGACGAAGGCGATGATGATCGTCCTCCAACCAGCCAGGTAGGAAGGTACCTGTGCGCGTCCCTAAAATAGAGAAGACTCGGCGTAAGGTGACTCGAGAAGGTGGCATCTGGCTACCTCGAGGCTACCCGCACACAAACGTATGACATGAAAACATGCGAAAGGAAAAAAATAACACCCCTCCCGAAAAGTCTGAAACGATCGAGAAATCTCACGCAAAGGGGGAAGCGATCTTTGTCCGAACGAAACTTTGTGTTGAGAGAAGGTCTCCACCGAAAAAAAACCCATCCAACCCAAGCTGGTTCAACTTTTCGGTGGTTTTCTTGGAAATTTATTAATTTGCTTTTTTTTCCTTGTTTTTATGCAGCACAACCATCGTCTCTAGTGTGCTTCCTCCTCCTTGTTGATTTGGGGTGGTGGCTGACTGGTCGATCAGTCGGTTGCCGATCGAGTTGGTTGGGTTGACCTCGACAGAAAAATTCAAAACAAAAAAATAAAATAAAATATCGCGAGCTGGTTTCTGACGATTGTGTCTCCTCCTCGTAGAGGTTCTGGTCGATACGGGGCGACGAAGAAGAGCTCGTCGAATGATCTTTTGGGTAACACATGTACTATTAGGCATTCGATTGGACGGGTCGGTGGGTTGTGGGTGAGGTTTTGCATAAATTAGAGGGCCTTTTAAATTATTATTGCCAATGATGGGGAACTTGAAACATCGAGCTTCGAATGTTGGAAACATTGGATCCAGTGTTTTGTCGTTGGTTTTAACTGCAAAAAAAAACGGCAGCTTGTGTATTGACGAGCCTTTCAAAAAATTTGTTTTTTTTTTATCAGAATAACGTTTACAAGTGTTTGGACAATAGTTCAGTATTGGTTTTCTTAAATGGAATAACTTGGTTATTTTCATCGAAATGTTATGAAACACTCAAAAACACTCTTCACATGAACGCTACACGGAGAAAAAAAGTATAGTATCTCCAACAATAATCCACTTATATTCAATCATATATCTGAGTGATTCTCGATCAACTATAATTATCAAAATTTCAACAATACATGTAATAGACAATCTGATTGATTCCGTGCATTCAACAGTATATATATTACATTCAACTATGGTTGTATGATTGGTTTTGTGCATTGAACTATAAATATAATAGATTCAATTATAATGTACGATTGATGTCATACATTCAACAATAATTGTAGTAGATTCAACTATAATAATATGATTGATTTGATTGTAAATATGATAGATCCAATTATAATAATATGATTGATTTAATTGTAAATATGGTACATTCAACTGGTTTAATCATTAATATGATGGATTCAATTATATTTCTATGATTGATTCAATGAGGTCTACTTTAAATATTGTAATTTAAAATTCTGTTTATATTGGAAGTTACCATATCTCAAGATATTTTTCTTTTTCATAATAATTGCAACGTTTACTTTCTTTTAATTTATTATTTCAGCATTTTGCATCTAGTTCGTTTTAGCCGCCACGATGCTACAAAAGCTGACCGGAAATCCCGATATCCATGTCCTCGTTCCTCCGCTGTTATTTGTTTTTCATATTGATGCATGGTTGCCCAGCAAATTGTGCGTCTTAACTAATCGATCCCGGAAGACGTCCTTAGAAGTCCGTGCTTCTGCACCCCTCGAAGATTGACCTTGTGGGGGGAAAAGTTACTTAATATCATGACAACAATCTATCATTCGATATACCAATATACCAAAGCTAGTTTCCTGTGGGATCTGGCCAGGATTACGTGAAGTAACGTCGAGATCCACGTTGATTTCGCGGGCAGCCAGAGTAGGTGTACCTTTCACAATTCCAGGAATTTACTATATTTATAGTTCAATACCTAGAACCAATCATACATTTTTAGTTGAATCTATCATATTTACAGTTGAATCAATTATACCACTACAGTTGAATTTATCATATTTATAGTTAAAGGTTAGAGGTCAACCAGAAATGTATAGTTGAATCTGTAATATTTATAGTTGAATATCTAAAATCAATCATACAATTGTAGAATATTTAGCTTGCAAACATATGTGAACGACCTCTTTTCAAGATGGATGATCTCCCCGTAGAATTGTATACCTATTTTAGTTTTATTTTGTACTTCGAAATTTCTGAATAGATTTCCGCTGAAACCTTATAAAAGACTTCCTCTGCATGTTTTCAATGTCCTTTTATATTTTTTATAAATGGATCTGTACGGACGCAGGATTCCGTTGTTAGTGTCCCACGAATTGGGTCCCAAACGGCTATCGAATTTCGGGTGAGCAGCAAACAATTTCGGTCATCAATCGACCAGCGATGGCGGAGCAGAACAAAACCAAGAACGAACGAACTTTCGGGTGGTAAAAAACACGTCCGTTGCGCGCGAGTAGGTTTGAAAAGTGATTTTATTGTTGCAAATAAATATTTGACATGTCACTTAAATTATAGCGTTTCACTTCACGTATCACTTTTTCGTCAAGGTTTTCTCACTACTTATTCTATATTGTGAGTGTGCAGTGTTGGTAATTCATTTTCGTTTTATAATGTGTGTTGTGTGAAGTAGTGTAATGTGGAATTTATGTTTGTGTATGATAATTACATCGTATTTCTTCTCTTACACTTAACTCGTATTTCTTCTATTTCACTTAACATTCGTAATAAGTAAATTTCATTTCTTCGTCAAATTTTATGTATTTCATTTTGTGTCGATGCCGAATCGCTGCGATGTGACTGTGTCGGAACAGGATCAATGACATTAAATTGTATAAAACTCAAAAACTTCAGATTTATTTACTAAAAAGTTTCATACGTTGGATTTGTTTTTTTTTTCGAAGATGAATCACTGTATCCATATGTGGCGACGTAAACCATCTTACCCTCACATCATCATTTCATCACCATTCCATCATCATTCACCGTCATTCATCATCATCATCAGCCAAGCACCACTAACACTACAAACTAGTTCCTGAACATTCCATCAGTCAGTCCAGTCGAGATCCTTCTAGAACCAAACACACGCATGCAGTAATAACAACAACAACAGCCACGCAATTGATGCCAGCAGACAATAGCCGGCAAACCAACAATAGCAACAACAAACGATAGCACCGGCAAACAACCAATAGCGTTCTCACATTCGCTCACACACACACACACACACACACACACACACACACACACACACACACACACACACACACACACACACACACACACACACACACACACACACACACACACACACACACACACACACACACACACACACACACACACACACACACACACACACACACACACACACACACACACACACACACACACACACACACACACACACACACACACACACACACACACACACACACACACACACACACACACACACACACACACACACACACACACACACACACACATATCTATAGCTATAAATATCTGATCATTTGTAAATAGAAGTTAGTAATAAAGTGACCATTATATAGTGAACACGTATCTTTTCTATCCCGTGAAACCGAATCCCTCTTCGGGCGGAAACCCCCATAAATTGATGACCCCGCACGTTCAGTAAAGTGACCGCGTGTGAACCGACTTTCCCGAAAGTTCTATCGTTATCGCGAGTGTTCGAATTCTTGAAGCCTCCGTCGCGAGTGCAAGAACAAAAAACGCTAGTGCAGTGGGAAAGTGCTCGATTTTTCCCGAAAGTTCCACGCTTTTCTTCGTCGCGCCGCGAATTTTAAGTGTATCGGGAGTAAAAAACTTCTCGAGTTTTCCGAACAGTGCCGAAATTATGGATCCCCTCAAAAAAGGATTTTCCCGATTATTCGGAAGGCACGTCCATCTCCATCCTGGAGCAGCAAATCGAGGCGCTTACGCGTCGTCTAGATCAGGCAACATCGAGAAGATTCCAGAATTGTGAACGAGCAAAGAATTTGTCGCCTGATACACAGCAACATGCGCAGCAAAAACGTAATCGTGGATGGATTTGCTGGTTTCATTACCGGCACGGGGCACAAGCCAGAAAGTGCGAGAAGTGGAAAAAGGACAATCTGAAAATTCAGTGCATCTTCTACGACGGCAAACCCGGAAGAAGAAACACACGTGCAGTTTTTAGGTCACACGTTCCTCGCCGAGCGCCGCTCGAACCAAAATCAAATCTCCAGCATCAAGCTGAACCAAACAATAAACATCCACCGTATTCACGTCCACGATCAACAAACGTTGCAAAGCTTCCTAATCGACACAGAAGCCGATATTTCTGTGATCCCACCAACACCAAAAGAAATGTTGAACCGAACGAATTCTCATCAATTGTTCGCAGCCAATGGAAGCCCGATCGCTACTTACGGCACCAAACGATTGACGATCGACATTGGTCTACGTCGTTCGTTTATCTGAACCTTCACGATAGCTGAAGTCAAATCACCCATCATCGGAGCAGATTTCCTGAAGCACTACGACTTGCTAGTGGATCTCCGGAGAAACAAGCTCGTCGACAACACAACGAAACTGGAAATCAACAACATCAATGCAGTCTCCGAACCATCCATCACCACATTCGATGTGAACGCACCATTCGCACAACTACTGAAGGAGTTTCAGGACATTACAGTTCTGAACATGAACCACCGTCCTACGAAAGCGCAAACAATGCATCAAATCATCACGACTGGTCAGCCCGTTTTTTGTCGTCCCCGCCGTTTGCCCATCGACAAATTGAACGAAGCCAAAGCGGAATTCAAATTCCTCATGGAACAAGGCATTTGTCAACCCTCGAAAAGCTGCTGGGCCAGTCCACTGCATCTAGTGAAGAAGCCGAACGGAAAATGGAGACCTTGTGGTGACTACCGTAATCTTAATGCGATCACAGTCCCAGATCGGTATCCAATACCCCACATCCAGGACTTCTCAACAATTCTGCACGGTAAGTCTATTTTTTCGTGCATCGATTTACAACGAGCATACCACCAAATTCCTGTGGCACCTGAAGACATTCCCAAGACCGCAATCACCACGCCCTTTGGATTGTTCGAATTTAAATACATGACGTTTCACCTACGGAACGCCGGTCAAACTCTCCAGCGTCATTTGCACGACATTCTCGGAGATCTGAACTTCGTATTCCCTTATGTGGATGATTTGTGCATAGCATCCACCACTGAAGACGAACACAAGCTGCACCTGCGCACCGTCTTCCAGCGACTCCGGGAAAACGGTCTCATTATTAACCCAAGCAAGTGTCAAATTGGACAACCGGTCGTCGAATTTCTTGGTCATTTGATCACCAAAGATGGCATCAAACCGAGTCCAAAAAAGGTTGATGCTGTCTTGAATTTCCCACGTCCGACCGTAGCAAAACAGCTCAAGCGATTTCTTGGTACCATCAATTTTTACCGACGTTTCATCCCCCACGCCGCCGTCGATCAACAGATCTTACAATCGATGATCTGCGGAAACATAAGGAACGACAACACCGTTTTGCAGTGGAGTGAAACAACCAATCAAGCATTCGAAAAATGCAAACAGGACCTAGCCAATGCCGTCCTTCTAGCACATCCAGCACCTGAAGCAAAACTAGCCCTGGAAGTGGATGCCTCTGGCACAGCTATTGGGGCAGTTCTTCATCAAATCACCGAAGATGATCGACAACCATTAGGATTTTTCTCCAGGAAATTGAGTGACAGCAAAAGGAAAGCTAGCACGTATGACCGAGAGCTATTCGCAATCTACGAAGCGATAAAGCATTTCAAGGATATGCTCATCGCTCGTGATTTCTGCGTGTACACAGATCACAAGCCTCTCACTACAGCTTTCCATCAGCGCCCGGAACGTGCTAGTCCAACTCAACAACGCCACCTCAGCTTCATCAGCGAATATACAACCGACATTCGACATGTCCCCGGCGAAGCAAACAAAGTTGCTGATATGTTGAGCCGTATCGAGTCAATCACCAACGATACAATCGATTTCGATCGTATGGCCCTCGAGCAGAAAACTGATCCCGAGCTGAAGCTGTACCTGGAAAATCCTCCACTTAACACAACCATCAGGCTAAAAGCGCTCAAGTCCCCGTTCTCGTCTGCGCCTATCTATTGCGACGTGTCAACTGATGCAATCCGTCCATTCGTGCCGAAGCAGTTTCGCGATGCGATCATGAGAAAATTCCACAACGTTTCACATCCTGGAATACGTGCGACAACTCGTCTTAT